>NW_021604599.1:1402808-1429030 GCF_004785775.1 Grammomys surdaster | reverse complement strand
GAGAGAGAGAGAGAGAGAGAGAGAGAGAGAGAGAGAGAGAGAGAGAGAGCATGAGAGAGAGTATCACATAGCCACATTCTGCCAACTTACTGAACCAATCGGAGATAGTTGATTTCTTCAAAAACGTTCTTTTCAGAAGGCTGTAGCAGGTAGAAATTGCATGTCATGGTTGTCATTTTAAAAAAGAAGTTCTTGATATAGTTCAAAACTATGTCACAATTTTCAGAGGTTAAATAGGAAGAATTATGACAAACGACACATTTGCTGTGGTATAAAAATATATACACAGATGTCTAGATAGAGTTAGAATATAGGTCAATCTGGAATGCATGATTGACACTACTATTAATTCCAGGTATTATTTATAAAGTGTAAAACTATAGATGAAAGTCAGTGAACCAGACAAGTCTACACCTAGAGCTTTGTACTCTGCATTACCTTTGGTGTTTCATTCTGTGCCATGAAAAGGTTGGGTATTATTGTCAAGGAATCAGTGTGGCTCTTTTACATGGATGATTTTGAAGGCTTTCTGCATACTTGAATTTGAAGGGGAAAATAAAAGGCAGGGGCATTGACAGTCAGTACGTGATACAGAAGAACTATTTAGAAAGCAGATACTCAGCTGTTGTTTGAATCTTATATTGAGGAATGAAATTGAAAACCATCACAGAGAGACACTGTTTTGTGGTATTAACCTGTTTTTTTCCTCTTATGTATTTACGATTTCATCCCATCCCATTTTTATCAGAGAATTGTCCCAACAATCACTGATTCAACTGAAGGTTCTGGAAAGGCAGAAACAGAAATTCATTGCAATTCACTCTGGTTTTGTGTTTCCAAACCCCAGGCCCTCAAGGAAATTGAGAACATTTATAGAATTGCTGAGAGCAACAGGATCAAAAGCAGTTTCCTGGGCTGATGGAAGGGTGGATGAGAAAAGTGGAGTGTTTGTAGGGCTGTGTGGTGTGTACTTCCTGGTAGCCTTCTAGGGATAGAAATCTCTTATATCTAGGCACAATGGACCAAAGCAATGTATCAAAGAAGATTCTGTGTTCCTAGGAGAGGTAGCAAACATCAAGTACCTTTGGTAACCATGATGACAGGAATTTCACCTGTAATCTATGTTGACAAATTGTTCTGCTGCAAAAGGACAGGATGACAGAAAATTGCAGACTGAACCTAAGATGTGGAGGTGCTAGCCAGGGTAGTTGTTTGACATAAAGAGTCCCTTTTTAGACAATTGGGTTGTATTATTTACTATTCACTCAAAACAGTGAGATATGATTTAAATCCACATCATAATTTGTGTATTGTAGTATATGAAGGAAAACTGAAGATATGTTTCTCTTTAGTATTTTTAGAATAAATTATTGGCATGGTTATAAGATAATATTTTAAGATACTAGAGATGCTGTGAATGTCAGGGAAGTCTGGTATTCTAATGAGACATATATTATTTGAAATCTCAATATGTACTTGGGACACATAGAGTAAATATTATGATGCAAAGAATGTATGAGAAATAAATAACAATATTGTAAGAATGGAGAATTACTAAAAATGACAGTGTCACCTATGTGACCAGTAAGCAACTATCTTAGGATGATTAAGGAAGCAAGGGGAAACAAAAATAATTGTAGTCAACTAAATCAATAAAGGCTTTTATATTCATATCATTAGACTGGAGTTATAAAATACTAAATTATGCTCTATCAGCCATCTTTCATGTAGAGCTTTATAAAGTTCTTTTGCACATAAATATTCATCATTTGATAAAGTATATAAGATAGCTATATAAATAAGTACAACAATAATGTATACTACATAGAAAATTAATAGAGGATTTGGAGATTTTGTGTATGTGAGTATTGTTGCTATTTTAGTGAAGTTACCCAGGAAAAAAGAATGACCAGCATGCTATCCATGATGTATGAAGATGTAGAAACTCCATAGAAAGGAAACATCAAGTACAGGGTCAGAGACTCCAGCAAATGTTAATCTAGCTACTGAGAAGCAAACAGGTAATCTGTGGGTGATACAACAGAGTGTCTTCAGAAACAGCACTTCAAGCAGGTTGGATGTAGGAATTGACTGTAATCTGAATATGATGAGCAACTAAGGATGAATAAACATCTGAATTAGTATTATAAGATTGGGGCTACACCATGGATAAAAGACGACAGTGTATCCACTGTGGAAAGGACCTTACTATGGTAAGGGCTGAGAAATGACGTCTTGAACAGGGATGGGTGTGGTGGTGATGAAGATCATGTCAATAGGACTTTCTGGACTATTGGTGACTGGAGGTGAAAAGAAAAGTGGAGGCCCCGAGTCCAGGCAACAAAAATATTGGTTCCATCCACTGAGATAGAAGAGACTAGAAGTTGGGAACACAGTATGAAGTGTATATACCTTAATGCTCAGATCTGATACTATTCAGCGTTCGGTGTACTAGTCCTCATACAGCAGAAGGGGCTTTTACTAGAATGTCTAAGTAGTCTAGTGATAGATAGAATGTGTTTAAAAACTTCCAGACATTTCTTTCTCCAGTGACCTGATATATGTAATTGTTCTTATAAGATTTCTTATTATCCTAGTTTTCTTAACTGACGTATTAGCTTTTAATTTACTTCTTAAGAATGCAAGGCCCTTGATCAGTGGTGGCCAAAGCATAGTTAATGCAATAACTCACATGGACTTAATTAGCCCTCTGCTAGAGTTATACACTCACAGGAAATAAAAATAGCAGCCCCTTCCTAAATGTTAAGTCATTTTTGTGCACAGAGCAACTTAGGATTCACACCAGAATTGAATCTTTTTCTTTCTTTCATTCTCTCTCTCAATTGAACATGAGTTCTGTGCAGGGAAATCTAACAATCCACTTGATCAAGTCAAGTGGTTTATCTCTTCAGAAGATGATAGCAGATATGACTTAAAATATATGCACTATGAGCAATATTCCGGAGGCCCAGTCATCGCCGTATTACATATATGTTTTGCTGTAGTTCACAAAGCACTCATCAGAGTTTTCTATTTGTTTTCTTTTTTAAAAAAAGATTTATTTACTTATTTTATATATATGAGTACACTGTAGCTGTCTTCAGACATACAAGAAGAGGGCATTGGATTCCATTACAGAGGGTTGTGAGCCAGCATGTGGTTACTGGGAATTGAACTCAGGACTTCTAGAAGAGCAGTTAGTGCTCTTAACCTCTAAGCTATCTCTCCAGCCCTATTTAATGTTGTCTTATAATTAATTCACTTTGTTTATACTCAAAAGATTGTTACAACCAGAAGGTTACATGCTTAAAGAGGAATTAATAGCATAAGTAAATGTTACTCCGTGACTCCAGATTTCTGCTGGGGTGGTCTTTGAATAGAGTGAGTCTAAGTGGTTCTGTAAGGTCTCTGGATGACTGTCAGAGCTTTGCCTTGGCCATTTGCTCCCATGAGATACATCATTTGAAGATAAGGAGAAATTTTGCAAAGGGAAATGTGATGGTATGGGGTTTCCCAATGTATATTTGCAAATTGTTAATGGCAAACATATTACCACTGGAAACCACACTGAAAACTCTTCAGGTCAGTAAAGAAGCCAGTGCAGTTTAGTGGAAAGTACCTGGACTCATAGCATGATCACTTTTAACAAGGAGTTTCGCATTGACTTTTTTTTTTTGCATTTATTTCAGTGGAAAGGTATTTGTGTAGAATTAGAATCACTCGAAGTACAGGCTTGAGGACCCACCAATAACTTGAATTCTGCAACACCGGCAACAATGCCTTTCCATTGATGATGGTTTGCTCAATATGAAAAGAACAGTTTCTGTGTCTTAAGAAATTCCTACCTAGTGAAACTTGGATCATATGCTTTTACTAACTTGAAAAACAATGAATCCCTTGCTTGCTAACACTCTACTTTCTCACCTGCCAGACAGTGTCTTTCACAGTTCACTTCCATCTGACTCTTAAGTTCTCAATACTCGTTTAACATATAATGTTTGGACAGATAATATGGTAATTCAGTTGTCTAGCCAAGCAATTTTTGTGCCTTTGTAATTTATAATTTCAAAGCCAATATTGTGACAGCATATTCATTGTAATTCTTTACCACAAAATTATAAGCTTATGTAGGTTACTTCACAAAGCCATCATACAGTTACGATTTTACAGAGTCATGTATACCCTACATTAGAAGGTGGACCATAATTATATCATATTATATACCATGGTATATAATAGTGGATCATATGGTAGTAATAGTGAATCAAGTGTACAAAAATTTTTTAATAGTATAAATCATAAAAGCACTCTTTATATATACATATATGCACACACATATGTAATATGGAAGAGCTAGTTACAAGGGAATCTTGTGTTGTTATTGAGTAAAATACATTGTAATTTCTTTTTTTCTTTTATTGCTTTCTCATACACTATGTCCCAATTCACCTCCCCCTTCCCCTACTCCTCCCAGTTCCTCTCCATGTCCCCTGTCCTCCAGATCCACTACCTTTCTGTCTCTCATTAGGGAAGATCAGGCATCTAAGAGATAGCAACCAAACATGACAAAATGATACATAGTAAGATAAAACAGAGTCCAGTGCATCATGGTTGGGCAAAGCGACCCACAGAAGGAAAAGAGCCCCAAGAGCACACCACAAGAATCAGAGACCTACTGGCTAACACACTCAGGAGTTCCATACATATCCTAAGTGGAAAGCTATAATATATACACAGAGGACCTGGTGCAGCTCCATTTAGGTCCTGTGACTGCTCCTTCATTCTCTGTGAGTTCTGAAGAGCCTTTTCAGTTGACTCATAGGGCACTGTTCTCCTGGTATCCATCATCAACTCTAAATACAAGGTAATTTCAAAAGCAAAACAAAATTTAAAGGCCTTCTGGAGCCAGGTAGGAACCCAAGAGGCACCGATAGGGACACCAAACCACCAACAAAATTTTCAACCAAAAATTTGACCTGTTTACAAGAAATGTAGGGACAGGGAATGAAGCAGAGACTGAGACAATAGCCAACCCATAACTGGCCCCACTTGAGACCCATCCCATGGGCAAGCACCAATCCCTGACATTATTAATGATATCCTGTTATGTCTGCAGACAGGAGTCAAGCATGGCTGTGCTCTGAGAGGCTCCACCTAGCAGCTGACTTGACAGATGCAGACACCCAGAGCAAAACAGTAGATGCAGTTAGGGGACTCTTATGGAGAACAGGGAGAAGAACTGAATGCCCAAAGGGAATAGGAACTCTACAGGAAGATCAACAGAGTCAATCAGTCTGGACACTTGGGACTTTCAGAGACTGAAATACCATCCAAAGAGCATACATAGGCAAGACCTAGGCCTCCCCACACATATGTAGCAGCACATGTGCAGGTTGGTTTTCATGTGAATCCTGAACAACTGGAATAGGGTCATCCAAAAAGCTGTTGCCTGTCTATGGGATATGTTCTTCTAGCTGGGCTGCCTTGTCTGTCCTCAGTGGGAAAGGATGCACCTAGCCCTGCAGAGAATTGATGTGCCAGGGTTTGGGGATACCCAGTAGATCCTTCCCACCACCACTGAGAGGAGAAGAGGAGGGGAAGTGGAGAGAGCATTGTCAGAGAGGATGACTAGGAGAACGTCAGTGAGTGGGATGTAAAGGGAATAAAAGCATATGACATGATCTAGTGGCACACATGTGCAAAATAAAACTAAAAGTGAAACTTTAATGAGGGATTCAGAAAACATATTCTGAGTATGAGATTGGATACAGGTATGTAGCAATATTCCAGTTGATTAATGTTGCACAAAAAACAGTAAGAGTAATTATTTCATGCAACATATATGTTATTGTTGAGTAACTAAAATTTAAAAGTAGAACTTAAACTTATTTAATATATTAAATAAGTAAAGGATCTCTACAATGACATTTTTGAACTGTCAGTAGAGATATTGAAGAAGACATTAGAAGATTGAAAAGTTTTCCAAGATCATGGATCTGAAGACTTTGATATTATGAAAATGGCTATTTTACCTCAAACAATCTATAGATTCAACGAGTGCTACTTTCAGCCTGGGTCACAGAGACCCTTTTTGTTTGTTTGTTTGTTTTTTGTTTTTTTTTGTTTTTGTTTTTAATTGGACTGTGGTTATACTGGAGACTCATAACTTATTTTCAAGATGCTAAGAATAAGTTACTCTTGAATGCTCAGCCCTAACTGAGACATCAATATTAGCCCAACCACAAGTCTCAGAAAACCTTACAGAAGATGGATAGAAAGAATTTAAGTGTTGCAGGATGAAGAAGAGTCCCATGAAATCGTGTTTTTGCACTGTGACATGGCTATTGCACCCCTGAACTCACAGCAGCCATGATCTCTTGAACAGGATTGAGCTTGCTAACATTTAGTCTGGATGGTGTTGGGTCATAAGACCCTATATGGCTCCAATGAAAGCTATTGGCAATTTCAGGTTGCTGGAGCAGGGAGAGACGTGTTCTTCAGTGGTTAATCCACTAGTGAGTTGCTCTGCCCTGGTAAATAACTCTCGTCCAAGCTCATTTAAGCAATACAAATACATTGGTAAAAAACTGAGGGTTTTTAAAAACATAAATCTGTCAAATTTAACAAATTTATTTGCCACCCTCCCCATCTTGGGTTTTAACAAATGAAGTAATACAGCAAGCAACAGCTCACAGAGTGCTAAAGTTACTTTCCTAGTGAGTAATTTAGGTAAGAACCTATCACCTTAATAATAATTCATTTCTGAATTGCCTATGGTGACATTGACATTATAATGTAATAACACACTGTAGAATTTTTTCAAAGCTCAAACACTTTAGTGGAAATTAAAACAGAGAGAAATGATTTCTGAAAATTTAATCAATAAAAGTGAAATCTCATACTTCAATGACTACAGTAAACAACTTTTTAATTCACCTAATTATAACTCTCTCTCTCTCCTTCTCTCTCTCTCTCTCTCTCTCCCTCCCCCCTCTCTCACACACACACAATCATTTTATCATCTCCATAAACCATCTATCAAACTTAATATGGAAGAATTTGAACATTGCAAAATTGTTAAAGATGGGTAGCAAAGGCTGCACAAAATTATCTACATAGAAAAATCAGACTGAATTACTCTTATCTCACCAGGCTACTTTCTCATCACCCTGACTCCAGCAATGAAGGTGGAAAATCAATTTCATCATCAAGCAACACTTTCAATCACGGGAAAAACTATTCAGCATTAGAACCAATATTTCCCAAGTATTGTATGATTGGTCTGTAATGCTTATATGATGATTTTAAAGTTTTGCTTTTCAAAATGAAAAAAAAAATACTTCTCATTTGGGAAATGGATCAAACAAGAATCATGACATTGATCATGATATTCAGTACCATATTTATGATTCCAAAATGTTATGGTCAGTAGCATAAAGGTAGGAAAATCTAGGAGGAAATTGTATGTCCAAGACCTACAGAATTAACAAACACAGTCATTAATTCTTCTGATAGTATTGAAAGCAGTGGATTTGATAAAGAATAAATATAAATTATGATCCAAAAAAGATATTGGAAATTCCTTTTCTCTCTTAAGATCCAATTTGTTGGTTATAAGCTATTTTTCTGTTTTCCATGAGTCATTCCAATAGAAGTGCATTAATTAAATGATTACAACAAAGAGAATTTAGGATGTTTTGCATACCAAAGTGTCTTAACGGATTTCACAGTGTAAAATGCACAGTGTAAAAAGAGCAACTTAGAAAAATTATTCAACTCACATTCATTTATAGTACTGAAATTACTAATTACTTGCTAAGTTCTATTTATAGACAATTTTCTCCAAGAAACTCAACGAATTTTACAGATATCTTTAAGTGATCTTTGCCATTTTACAGATAAGTTTATTTGCAAAATTAGAATTATCATGGAAAAATTAATAGGAGAGAGAATTGAACTTAAGGATAGAGCTTAGTTCAGTGGTTTTATTTCCTTCACAAGTTCTATATTCCATTAAGGGATAATTTGGAGTTTAGAAAATGTATCTTGTTTAATACTTGGTTTTATGTATGAATTTTAACTTGATATATTTTATATAGTAATCCATTTTAATTCAACACAGTGTCTTATCAGGGAATTATGTTTAACTGAGCTAATTTTAACCAAGATATTGGAACTTTTTCAGAATAAAAGTTTTCAACATCCCATATTGTACCTGGATGGTTCAATATTGGCACAAATATAATGGGGCAATGTTGCAGGATTTGACCACATGGTGACCCCAAGATTGTTGTTTACTGAGGAAAGTATTACTACTTGTGGTGTGGTTCAGCCTTAGCATACACCTCTAATCCTTCTGGCTTGAATAAAGACACATCCTTAATCCAAAATAAGAAGGTAAAGCTAGTTTGTAGAATGAAGTACCCATATCTGAAAGCAATGTCTAATTGAGAAGACAAAGTGATGATTTGGGGAAAGATTTGACAGAAAAGAATATACCCATCTTTCACGAGTAGAGAGAAGAAAGAGAAGCTACTTAAGAAAATAGGGCAGAGAGAGAAAAGGAGGCAGTTTTACCAGGAGAGTTTTACAGAGATAGGGTGAAGAAAGAACGAGCTAAACATAGGTAAAGACAGAGTGAGCCAGAGAATGAGAAGGAGCCAAACTATTAGAAGAAATTGCCAAAGTTAGTATGAGGCCAAGCAGAGTAGTTCATGGAGAAGTAGAGAGAAGCCAGTTGAATCAGTCTTCTTGGAGAGGAATTTTGAGCCAGAACAACTGAATTAAATCAGCCAACAAGAGATCAGAAAGAACAAGAACAAAGGCTGGGGTTATTGGGCAGTAAGTCTCAGAAGCTAAAAGTATTCTAGGCCCATATTAGATTGTACAGAGATGAGAATCTTCCAGATCGAGGCCTAGGTTAGCAAACTGAGGAAGGAAACCTCTAAGATTTGCAATTACTACAGGTGAAAAAATATAATTTACCAGACAACCATTTTCTGATACACTCCACAAGAGGAAAATATCTGGTACTGTACATCTGGCCAAAAATCTGGTTGGGGAACTCATAGACTCCATTAGTAATTCTAAGATATTCTGCTGAGTGGACATACCATTAAACTTCCCCTCTCCTTTGGTATCTTTCTGTTCATAGATTAGTTAAGATTTTAGACCTTAATAAATGTGTAGCGGATTGTGGTTAACACAGAAGCTAATGGTCAAAATGAAAATAGGTGTGAGGGATGTATTCACCGTAATTGGGCTATTGATATCACCCTCCTCTACTTAAGGCATGGGGTCATGATGAAAGAGGAAGACAAAGATAGTAAGAATCAGAGGACTCTGGACCAAGACAGTGTCTTGTGGCAATGACAGGACCAATGAACTTAGGAACTCTTATCAGGGATGGCTACCTGTACAAGACCTGCACAGGATCAAGACAGTCAGTATTCTCGCCTGGAATGGAAAGGAGTTTCTGAACCCTTACCCCTAACTGAAAAGCTATGGTCAGTTGATGGCTTATGAGGGAAAGCCAGATTTTTTTCTGGGTGTGGCTACTTGTAGGTCAAACAAGTTCTAATGGATGGCCCTATATTCAAGAATATATGGACAGCATCAAATGGATTTCCTGGGTTAGAGTTTTAAAAAAAGGACATAAAGTTGAGTCATTGGGGAGGATCTGGAGGAGAATATGATCAAAATACATTTTGTGAAATCCTCAAGAAATTAATGAAAATATTTAAAATAGCTTTTATTTGCCTATTATAAGGACTTAGGTATATAAGCCGTATCATTTTATTTCCACGTACTATCAGTAAATTATATGTGAAAGTTGTATATACCTTATAAGTTTATTGTGACAAGGATTAAACAAGATAGTTAAATATTAGATGCCTACAACACAGCATCCACACAATGAATGGTAAGCCCCTTTTGTATTTCCCTTTAGGTACCGAATAGCTGGCAGCTGTGAGCACATCTGTTCATTTTCTCATCTGTCTCATATTTTTGCTGGTTTTGTTGATGCATGCAGGAAAACTTCCCATGAACAGGGAAGGGATAAAGGAAAGGTAACTGGGTTATTTTAAAATACAGAATGGTGCTGTTCCTGTAGTTTGGTAATGGGTATAGTAAACTTGGAGAGGATGAGATCACATTTAGAATTTAGGAGGTACACAATGAAATGTCTCCGAATTCAAGTTAATAAGCGTATGAGCTTCATCATATTTTTATAAGGAAACATATTATTTTACTTGGAAAGAATTTAGTTGAAATTATCATTCATTTTGGAGAATAATGTAAAGCTTTATTCAAATCTAAATAATATGATCCCCATCTCCCCTTCCTGCGCATTGAATTTTCTCCCCAAATGAAGTCAGGTGCATATATGTGCTTCCTTGAGAAGAGAAAAGAGAACAGGATAAAAAACCCAGTCTATTTTCAATCTTGGTTCTACTGTTTATAAGTTACATAACAAACAAAATATCTCCAAATATTTAGTCTTGGCTCTATAAAATGTGTTATATCTGTACCTTACTTAAGAATCTCCTAAAATTTGAATTAGAGTATACCTAGGACATAAACTAGGCTTATGGTTTATAGCAGGAGCTTCTAAGTTCTCATTTTCTCCTGCTCATTTTAATACCAAATAACTTGAGAACAAGTGCTTCATCTCAAATGCATTGTTAAATGGTGTGCATTACCAGCAAGGCTTGATATATTTCTTCAAGCTGAATGGCTCAACTTCCTCCATAAAATATTACCATCAGACTAATGGAGGTTTGGCTTTAAATATTTTCCATGCTTCCTGAATTATGGAGCATATGCCTCTCTTCAAAGAGGTCATGCATATAAACTCTCCAGATTACTCAAGCTCTTACTTTGAACAATGATGGAAAATTAAAATATGTTCCCTCTTTAAATCTGCACAGCCAAGAATAATATCATAACTGTGAGAAATATGAAATAGTAGATTATTTTGTTCAGAATCCAGTCATCCTTGACCAGCCTTTAAAATTATGAGGGACACAGAATTAATGAGGCAACATGTCATCCTTATTCTGACATGCACACAAATATTTAAGAGATGATGACAGCTTAATTTTCTATTTTCTTTTTAAAAATATCTCTCCATGTGTGGTTCTTGCTTCTGTTTTCTCTTCTAATGTTTATACTTAGTGTCCTAACTCAGATCGTCATTGTCTCCTGCCTGCAAGTGTTAATTTAAAGAATCCTTTTCCCAACATCTCAGCATCTATAATTGACTTTTGCAATTCTTCTTTTACATTGTTGTCAGTAGAGCAGACTTTCTGAGACAAATCAGACCATATCATGCATGTATTGTTTAAGTACACAAAATTCCTCGGTAGTTTCAGGATAGATTTCTAATCCTATGCATGTTGCAAAACTCAGGAATTTAAGACCTGGCAGAGAAGGCAAAGTTATAGGAGGAGGCCTGGCACGCAGCAAAAAAAAAAAAAAAAAGGCTTACTGACGGCTAAGAAATTATAGAAGCATGAGGCAATCTTGCAATTTTGGGCTCCTGGAATTAGAGCTCAGGGACTGTTAACCAAGCACTATCATGGGGATTACACTCGACTGGACCCTAAGATGACCAAAGGCTTCACCTTATGAGCAACGGGAGAAAAAAAATTGATAAGAACATATAGAAACAACAAAATTACAAACCTAATTCTAAGCTAGCTCAGTGTTGAGACTTGCCCTTTTTCTAATTGCCTAACAGATGAAAATGAGAAAGGATTCTGGAAGAGAAAATATGAATCAGAATTTTTAAAGATAGAAATGCCCAAATCCAATAAACTATGACTAGGTATTCTAGGAAGCAAATCAAATAATAAAATCATACATATAGACCGACCAGAGAATGGAGACCTAAGATACAAATTTTAATAACTGAGTTACATGCTTCAACAAGTTTGCTAATTCTATATTCATTCTGGTAACTGTCTGGCTTTTCAATCAGTGAATGGGAAAAATCCTAGTGGTCAACTTTGACCTCATTCTTTCTCGGGATCTTGAGATTCATCCCATCTACAAACCAAGTTGTTCTACCAACACACACAAATTCCTTGAGAACTATTGGCTCTCTCCACTGAGACATGTCCTCTATATACCGGGAAGAAAGAACCATCCTCATCTCTGAGGACAGAGGTGCTGGAGAGACATATAGACAAGCAGGCCTTGCTCCAATTTAACTCTTGGCTCAGACCCCCTCCTCCTGAGTACATTCTTCTATGTCTGTACTTCAAAACATCCAGGTTTAATGGCTTCTGAGGTCTATACTTCTTTATGGAAGTTTTCATGTCATATAAGACTTAGTAAACAATATATAACCTTTTCTATTACTAATCTGCCTTTTTTAGTATAGTTTACAAGGCCTCAGCTGGAGTTCTAGTTGCATAGAGAGGGAAAAAATTTTTTTCCTTCCATGCAATTCATACAGTTTCTCCTCATACAAACCCTCTGTCGCTGGCCCTGCTAAAATAGCTCCCTCTATTCTTTGATAGTCCCTCCTGTGGCTCCTTTTTTCCAATTGTAACTTGTTTATATTTATTTGCTTGCCGGCTACCTCCCATGTTGAAATGTAAGCTCAATGAATTATATTCAGTTCTCTATTTCCAGTGCTTAGAACAGGACCTGCCTTTGTGATGGGGTCAAGAATTTCTTGTTATATAACTCAGCCCATCAATAAAGTCCACGGAAGCCCTAATTATTTATAAGTTTCTGTTAGAATGCCTTTCTGACCCAGGAGTCTGTCTATACCCAACACACTCACTCATGCATCAGTGTAATTATTTCTCCAGAGTTTTCTTATTTGTAGATCTCAGAATTTAATGCTGTTGACATTTATTTATGATCTACCATATATATTTGTATAATATCCATAATGAATGAAAACTTGGGTTAATCCTCAGACTGTGACATAAATGGCAGAATCTCCAAGCTGAGAGTTTAACTGGAGAAACTTCAAATATCAAAAAGCAGAGGAGAGAGGAGGTTGGCTGGTCAGAATGATCCAAATGGCATATGAAGTCATCCTGAGAGAAATAATCATTTCGCTGTAGTTGTCAATTTCCTACTAAAGGCCAAAAATGTCAAGCAAATGGAATTGAGATCTCACCAGGTCCTCATTAGAATTTACCTCCCTGGAAGAATCATATTCTACAGATACATCACAAGTTAGCTCTTCTGATGGTTGATTTTGGAATTGGCTAATTTATAGTGATAATGCTCTTTCTTTATTGACGAAAGAAAATCCACCAAAAATCTAAGGAGCATTTGGGTCCATTAAAATGAATAAAGTTATTAACTCTAAACAGTGCTATCTCCAAATGGATTTAAACAGGTTGAAAATTCTCCTTTCTGTAGTATCCTTCTTAACGGTTAATTGTACTATACTTTGTACATGCTTATGTAAAATATATAATTCAGCATAGAACAAAGTTATTTATCATATATTTTACTTGTATGTAAAGATGGTTTTTCTTTTTCTTTTTTTTCTATTAGGAACTGGAAAGGTAGTTTTTTTCTCTTTCTCAGAAAAGCATGCCCATGTCTGGAGACATTTTTTGGTTATCATGCCTGGTGGAACCACCTTACTAGTGACACATACATACACAGGATATGCCCCTACATCCATCCACACACACACACATGGCTTGAGAAATGCAGACTGACCTATATGTCTGTGTCTAGATTTAAATCTCGATAAGCTTTCCCAAGCAGAAGTTTAAAATCCTCTCTGGAAGCCTTAAAACTTGGGGAGGCTTTTCTCCATTTTGATGCATGGTTGCTGACACTTTGCATGGAGACAGTCCAGCCCCATCCACACTGCTCAGACTGACTTCAGTAAATGCCCAGCAGCTGTGGCAGCTGCTCCAGCAGAGGCAGCAGCACTGCCACCTTGCTGCATACTTGGAAATTCTGTACATCGGGACTGATTTTGAGTCTTTAAAAGGTCATGCGGGGATTTCCTCAAACACATTTACCTCTCCTTACCTCTATGTTTTGTGACTAATTATTGCCTTTCTTTGAACTAATGAGAGGCTAACAAATATTGTAATTCGATGGAAATCCTGGGGCCACACTTCCACACCCATGTTTAGTTTTAGCTGTGTGTTTGTGTGTTTGTGAGTGAGTCTGTTATGTGTCTATAGATGCCTCCTGAAGCCGGAGGAGGGTGTTGGAGCCCGTGTAGCTGGAGTTGCAGGTGAGTGTGAGCGACCTGACATGGATGCTGGCAAATGGACCGTAAGAACAGCCAGTGCCCTTAACAAATGAGCAATCTCTCCAGCCACATTTATGTTCTTGTATGATAGTGATCAAACGGAGTTTTTATAAGTCCTCATTAAAACCTTGCCATTTACAGGAAGGGTGCATATTTGAGATACAAGCACAAGGGATTTTTAAACACTAAACAAAGTCAGATAATCACAACTCAGGACAAGTATGAGAAACTCAAGTTGAGTGGGTACATAAAGGAAGAGGTTGAAAAATGTTAGGCTTATAATGGCACAACAATGGAGAACTTTCCTGTTATTTTAATTCATTTTGATTAGCTGTTCAGTGTATATGTAGGTATGGGAATGATTATTTACTACCAATCTTTCAAATGGCCTAGCATAGATATCTTAATCACAGCACAGGAAAACTAAAGTCCATTTACTTAAACTATGCCTTTTCAAATTACGATAATTCAGGTCATTTCTTAAAGAAAATAATTTTTGATCTATAATGAATTAGAAAATGTTATGTGAAGACCTTCTCCTAATTTAGCATCCATCCACTGTGTAACCTGGGGTATATATCAAACATTTGTTGGTATCTATAAGCACATGATTTCTTCCATTTTCAGTTAACGATATTTGCTATAACAATCTGTTTATGTAAGCAATTGCTTCTGCAGGATGATAATAATCTCATATTATGTTATCCAAATATGACCATTTCATATTTCCCCTTTGTCTTTCATCTCAGTGTAATTTGTGAATGTTCACACATACAAACACACATATCTTTGCTACATACATAGTCAAGTATAACGTTTCAAATCTTATTAACTTAAGTTTGGCTGTAATTAAGTTTGGGAAATGGAATGCACAACCAAGTTCCTTTGATAATTCTATTAACTAGTAACTGCATGGTTCCCCATTATGAAGCTAGATTTTAATTATTATTTATTACACATTATATACTACCAGTATCATAAGCATATAAACAAATCAGAATTTGCCAAACATAATGAAATCACAAAACCCAAGGGTTCTATTCAATTATACTAAAGGAGAGGAAGAAGTTATTTCTTGCTTTCCAATCAAACAACTTCAGAAGACAGAGAGCCAGGTCCTTCTGTATCAAAGTGCCTTATAGGCTTATTAAATTAAATTGAAAATGCACTGGACCTTAGAATTGGTGTATGTTAAACATCCCTAGGAGCTTATATGGGACATGAAAACTCTAAAACTGAGTTAAAAAAATCTTTCCAACCAAATGGAATTATCAAACTATCACTGATGTCTTAACCTTTTAAAACAAAATTCACACAAGTCATCTCCAGCCAGGGACTCAACAAACACAATACAACAAATACCATGTCCCTTTGAGATCTGTGCCTGCTTTTACTTGGGATGATTATCCAGGAGGGCATGAGGAAGAGCATGTGCATTTGCTTTCAAATAATTTGTTACAAAACGGTAATGATTATGGACAGAGGTCTACTTGTTTGGCTTGAAAGTAATATCGAAGGCTATTGTCAATTACTGCTCCAAGGTCTATGCACTCATGCACATATTCAGATGCTGAACTAGAGGTTGTGGGAAACCTCCTGCTATAAATTCCCTAGATGACTTTAGTATTCCACACTTGTCCTCGGTCCAGGGCTATTCAGAACATTGTTGAATCCTACCTTTAACTAGAGGTAGGATCAAAGTACAGCAAGCTATCCCGAGGCATTTCATTTGTAGCATTTTCAAATGTCATTACAATGCTTGTCTGTCTTATACAACTGTCCATTTCAGTCAATGCCTTCTCACAGTAACAGATATTTTGGCAACGGCTGTTTGTACTGGGTGGTTTTATGTGTCAACTTGATACAAGCCGGAGTTATCACAGAGAAAGGAGCTTCAGTTGAGGAAATGCCTCCATGAGATCCAGCTGTAAGACATTTTCTCAGTTGGTGATCAAGTGGGGAGGGCCCATTGTAGGTGGTGCCATCCCTGGGCTGTTAGTCTTGGGTTCTGTAAGAAAGCAAGCTGAGAGCAAGGCAGGGGAAGCAAGCCAGTAAGTAACATCCCTCCATGGCCTCTGCTTCAGCTCCTGCTTCCTGACCTGCTTGAGTTCCAGTCCTGACTTCCTTTGGTGATGAACAGCAATGTGGAAGTATAAGCTGAATAAACCCTTTCCTCCCCAATTTGCTTCTTGGTCGTGATGTTTGTGGAGGAATAGAAACCCTGACTAAGACACTGTCTGTTGAACATCATAAATACAAAACAAAACATACAAACAAACAAACAAAAAAACTATCAAATAGAGAGCTCTAGAGATAACGGCTTCCATGGGAGCTGGTGTCTCAGTGCATCAAGAGTTAACTACGTCCATCTCATTATTTACCTCAGGTCAATGCACTTCACATTCCACAGTTCAGAAACAGAGCAGCACATAACTGTTACTGACCTCCCTAGATAGAGTCAGGTGGGTCACTGATACCACAAATCCTCCATCACCCTTTCATCATGCTTGCGGCCATCAAAAACGCTATAAACCCATACATGTTCCCACCAGAAGTATCCCACAGTAAATGGGTAAAGGGACAAGAAATGGATGGAGATGGATACACACACACACACACACACACACACACCCCAGACAATGGTATGAGATAGCTTTTGTGATAATCAAAACAGGAGCACACGTACACAACTGGACCTCACATGAGAAACTACTTAGTTATTCTGACCTCAATTTTACTCATATAGCCATAATATCCCTGCCATTGGGCTGTGAGAATTCTATCTGAATGTTCAATGTAGAATTTCAAATGTTAGCTCTACTTTCTGGATAATAAAGTAGGGGCCTGACTTGAGCAGAGGGAACTGATTAAACCATCCATTTTAGCATTTATGTATGTAATTCTTGTCACTCAAGATTATGGACTTGATCTAAAGAGAAAAAAGTAGAGTGTTGGGTAAGAGGATGAGGAATCAGGAGCATGCCTCTAAGTGTGGTTCAAATCCCTAAGAGTTATAAAATGTAAAAGTCAGGTTCTGCCAACTTAAATATTTATAGAACTCTCCCTCTCCTCTTTGCTCCCAGAAGATACCCAGAGCTCATTTTATAATTGAGTTATATCTAGGAGCACAGTTATTTATACACAGCTCAAAATATAATCATCAAATGTAAAACAAGCTTATATAAACATTTCCAGAAACCATGTGTATGAATGCAATGTACACATCATTACGGCCACAAAGCACTCAGAGTCCCTGCATGAGATGAAATTACAACAATCCATCAGCTTTTGTTTCTCTAAGAATTAACATTCCAGAGGTAGTGCAACTCATTTTGGCAAAAGGCACCAATTTTTCCTTCAACTTCCTTTTAAGAAATCAAGAGGAAAACAGACAATAGGGAATGATGGAGGGATCCAGGGGTTTATGCTTTGAGGGTTTCTAAGGGTGAGATTCAGTACCTGTCACTTTTATTAGTATCAGAAATTGAGGGGCATACAATTAAGTACGTGTTGTAAAGATAGTTTCTCTATAGATGTGGACACATAAACACACACACAACACAAACACACACCCCAGAAAACATTCTGTGGAACTATATGTTCATCTGTCTGTGTGTGTGTGTGTGTATTAGTGGTGCACAAGCTTATGTAAATGTGTATACCTTGATTTCGCTCTTGTTGTCATACATGTTAAAAAAAATCACTATAGTTTTATTCAGTTTTAGAACAACTTTAACATCCTGATAAAAGAATAGGCAAAGGATCTACTTTGAATGTGACCCAGCATTACTCAGGAAAGAACATATTAGTCTGTCAGTGAATGAATGGATAAAGAAAATGTGGTACATAGAATAAAATACTAGGTAGGCCTAAAAATAAAAATGATCTTGTTGTTTGTGACAGCCAGTGATTGGGCAGAAGAAGGGGAGGTGGAGAAATAAAGGTTGGTGAGAAGAGAGCAGAGAAGGAGAGAAGAGAGAAGACAATGGAGGATAATGGAGGATGACGGAGGAGGACAACTGGGAAGCAGGAGGTAGAAGGAGAAACGTAGGGTCTGGAAAATCCTCAAGTTTTATGGGTCTCATAGCTGGGGCATAGAGTAGTGAAGTGGTGAATCTGCCCAATCAAGGCTTGGAGAATATAGTCATAATTATTGAGTTGTGTTTTCTTTGACCGGTCCTATTTGGGTTGGAGATTTACCGCAACATATAATCATACTTGTTAGTAAAAATTAAAGAATAATATTGGTTAATTCCTAATAAAGCAAACGGAAAAATATTTTTCTTCTCCTACACAATATATTTTCAACATCAGATAGTAGAAAGAGGGGTTGGTATATTTTAAATAATTATGAGCACAAAGTATAAATGTTCTTATTTTGTAGACACTTGTTCCAGTTTCACTGCAGATAGTACTCCCAGGAGGCCCAAGTGTTAAAGGGTTGGTATCCAGAGATGCAGTCTTAGGAGGCACTGTGGGCTGTTAGGTGAGGAGGTTAGAGGGAGATTCTTAGTTTATCTTTCATGCCCTGCATCCTGACTGTGGATGATGTGAACATGCACTCCAATACATTCCCCCATCATGAAACTCTGTCCTCACTGGAGGCTCAAACCAGCCAGGCTGCCCACTATTGGATCTGAACCTCAAAAATTGTGAGTTCCCATAAACCTGCCACTGTTTTTCAGGTAGCTTGTGTTAGAACCTCTGTTGCTGTAGTGCAGAGATGACTAATACCCAATGGATGTTGTGAGACAGTATTGCTATTACCATGAAGTAGGACACTACTTCTCAAGTTCCTTGTGTTAGAACCTCTGTTGTAATATGTAGATGACTAATATCCCACAGATATTATGAGTTAGTATTGTTATCATTACGAAGAAGGGTAACTCATTAATGTCCACCATTATACTCCATACTGAACAAATTTAGGGACCTCTATGTTAGTTCAAAGAATATCAATGCTTGGACATCCACTAAAAACAGGATTTTTCATTGTTTAGCTACCTGTATATATATGACTTAGAATCCTTTATTTTCTACAGGTAAAAAATGAGAATAACCACTGCCCCCCTCAAACAGTGAGATGGGATATAGAATTTATTTGATAAAATTGAAGCTTACATCTCTGTGCCAAATTTCTGCCCTGAAGATTGACCCTATGTGATTCATTCAAAACTTAATCACTCCAGGCTCAGGCAAGAGCCTACCAACTGAAATACATTTTTAAAATATTTAGTTAGTTAGCTTTGTATGTATGTGTACAGAATTTTTCCCTTGGTGTTACTTGGATTTTTTAAATGCACTGTGTCAAGCAGGGCTATTGTGTGAATATTTCAACCCGTTGCCTGAAATAACTATTCAAACCATTACAATGTTGTTAAGGAGTCATCAGCTGTAACGTTACTAATGAATATTAATGCCCTTTTATATTTGGTTGGCGGTGAAACAATAGCAGTTGTCATGTAGCATAAACAATTTTAAGTTGGGAATTCTGGAAAGTCATTTTGATGTGAAATGCCCTTTAGATTACAGTCTCTGGTTAGCACACAGCTATAAAATCAGCTGTGATCAGTACAGCTAACAACAGCCATCCACTGCAACAATGTGGAAATAAGATGGGGTTTTAAAACAATTCACTTCCACCATCCACCGCTCACACTCTTTTATAGGGTAGATTAAATGTTTCTTGTTAGGTAAACGCAAGCATGCATTTTAATGCTTTTCAATCACACCAAATGAAAAGAACAGAGCTAAATGAGAAGCAAAATGACTGAATAGTAGCATGTGAAGTCCTGAAATAGTTTCCTGCCTTTTAAGAAAGATATGTCATGAGGATTTTTCTCCAGAGCCACAGTGATCACATCACACAGATTTGGCAAAGTTAAGTGTGTTTTATTCACTCTGACCAAAATTCCTGTAGGAAAGCCTCAAAGTGTTCTGCTGTCATGGACCTGTGTTCAATGGCAGGAATACCAATCACATCCTTTCATAGCTTGTCATTGTCACATGGGAGAGCCACACTCTTGCCTGGGTTCTGTCCAGGTGAGTCAACTGGAATTATTGCTTTTCCAATTCCATCATGAAAAAAACTATTTACTAAGGTATAGCATGTTTATCTGTTTGTACATAAAAAAGTAAAACCTAATCATAAAAGTGTCCTGTGTGGTAGTTTCCTATTCTATAATGAATTTATATCAATCATATTAAGTTATTTACATTCTTGAATATTTATTGCCAAGTCCTGTTTAAAAAGGCATCATGGATCCCTCAATCAATTTTTAGTGAAGCTCTATTGTGTGTCTCCTGTCACATCACCATCATTCAGATAGACAAACAGAAGGTCACATCCAAATGACAGGCTAGGATTTGAATCTCACCCATCATTCTCCATGACCTACCTATTTAATTCCCAGTAATGAATTGCTCATTCCATACTCGAGACACAGTAGTATTCATGGAGATTACAAGTTTGCAGAGTTAACCTTTTGTATCTTAAAACAGAAATAAAAGGTCATCATTAGTAAAGAAAAACACATTATAGAGTATGGGAAGAAAGAAGAAGCTGTGTGGGGCAAACGTGAGCTCTCTTCCCCTTTTCAGTTCTCCTCTAAATTTTCAGAAATAGGAGGACAACAAGAGAACATGTATTAATTGGTGTTTTCATTTTAAGTAGGTTATGCACGATTCAAGGAAAGGATTGAGAGTAGAAGGTTATCCTCAGCTACATGAGCAAACCTGGACTACATGAGGCTCTGTCTCATAAATGCAAATAAAAACAACCACCACCTGCAGAACAGTTGAGGGTTCCCAAAGTGAAACTGTCTCTGCATCTGTTACTGAGGATTGTCCTCTGAAACACCATGGCCATGACTCTGTGCAAGCAAACTCAAGATGAAAATATTTCTCAGTAAGCTAGGACATTTCTGAAGCACAGGTACAGCAAGTTTAAAAGCAAGAGCTCCAGAACATGTGTTTTCTTCAGATAACCCATTTAATCAAATGTATCTGCTTAGTGAATGGGAAAAAGACCTGAGACATTTTCCTTAGTTAAATTCTTTCCTTGTGGTTGGTACATCCAAAGGTCCATGCCAGCCAATCAAATATTTTACATCTTTAAAAATCCAAAGCACAAAAGACTAGAGTAACTAATGATGTTTCTAGGCATTGTATAATCTGGCTCAAACACTGGAACACTTAGAGGTAGCTTTTTCTTATCTTTGTGAGGTTCTACTTTATAAGCATTCAGTCATTACCCAAAGAATTTAGATTTGCTAAGGGATTTATGCTCATTTAAAAAATTTTTCCTTTCATTTAATTCAGTAATCAAACTTCAGATGCATCTGGTAATATTTTCACTAAACATGGAGTACATGCCATCAATTCTAGATTGAGGGTTGTTTGTTTAAATCCCAGGCACTTTAAATGACCAGTTTTCTAATGTTTAAGCATAATTTCACTTTCAACACTCAGAAATATAAAACTTCCATTCATATGCTCAGCACACATTTCTGCTTTTATATTTTTACCCAGAGATGAAAGAAAAGAGGTTCAAGTTTGAGAGGACAGACAAAGTTTTCAGAAGATAAACCATGTCCATGGGCTTGGGCTGTTTTCAGGATAGTCATCCACAGGAAAAAGCTCAGAATTTGTTGTGGTAAACCGGAGACCAAAACTCAGGGTTGGCCTGAGTCACTGTTCTATTCCAGATTAAGTCCTTCCAACTTGAACAGCTCCTGGAACTCCCCAGAGCACCCACGGCCACACAGCAAGAGGAGAGTGATAAACAAAGGCCCCTTGAGCATACTCTCTGACCACACTCCGTGCCTGTTTCCAAACAGTGGATGGTGTTTTTAACGCTATCCACCTAAACTCTCTCACTGAACTTTCACAAAATATTCCGTGGGTTGCAGGGCAAGTATTAGGAATTTTTGTCTTCTTTATGTTTTTCTTTCTCTAGCCATTTTTCATATCTAAAGGGAAAGAAGAGCAGGAAGAAGAACAAGAGAGTTCTATGGGGCAAACTTTGGAGAAAATGATGGCAGAAAGATGATAGACACAATACTCAGGAAGAGGCCTGAGCACAAAACGCACTAGTGCCAGAAGAACATGTTAAGTGCAACTGAAATGTGGTGCTTCATTAATAGCAAAATCTATAGCTCTCTCAAAGGTGAATGTCCTCCCATTTATCGGATTTCAAACGCACTCATCTTTGAAAACCAGACATGCTTAAATAATCTTATTGTTGATGTGTGAGTCAAGAACTGGGGCTGTAAAACCCAGCATTGATATCTAGCATTTACAGGGACAACGTGGATAAAGAATTTGACACTAGCATCTTGTTTTAACTAATCATTTCAAAATCCAGGATGCAACATCTGTTGGCATCTGATTTCATTTGGTAATCATGGTACCTATGGGATTTAAATAGTATCACCACTCCCATTTTACAGCGTAAGGAATTAAATCTCACAATGTACGTGTTTCATTCAAGATCATTGAAACTGAACCAATTCCAGTTTCCCAACTACAAAAGCTGAGCATTTTTTTAAATCCTAAGAAACTGTTGCGTAACAATGAAAGTATGTGAAACAGAGCCACCCTTTCATCATCAAATAGCCTAAGATTCAAGGCCTACAATAGAGACCTTGCTTTGTATTGCCTTGATAAATGCAAATGTGAACTCTATGGTACTCAGAGAAGGCACATGGCAAAATGAAGCACATGGGCCCATGCAACCTCAGGAGATGCTTAAGTGGCACCAAGGTTAGGAATAGTCTGATGGATCCAGGTTACTGTTAATACCTACAGCTGTGACTTGTCAGTATAACAGACCTGGCATTGTATATCTCAGAGAATCTTTGCAAATCCTATTCAAGTGAATACGAGTAACTGCAGAGCTGATTGGGAACTGATTCTGTCCCCGGACTGACTTGGTTAATGAGCCATGTTCTCTTTGTTCATGTTTTTGGTGTTTTAAGAATCACAAAACACTAAGAAAACAATAAAGCCTATGACCTTTCTTATGGAAGTGTATGTCACATCAAATGCTACATGACACCCACAAGTATCTACAGAAAGTAGCAAGCCCACCTACAGGCACTTTGGCTATGGAGCAAAAAAAAAAAAAGGTCTGTGCTCATACCTGACTATGAAAAACAACTTTGTGCGCATGTGAACAAGAACAAAAACTTACAATGAAAGTGAACTTAAAACAGTGTAAATTTGCATCTATACAGAGAACTTGGTTTTGCCACCCAAGGCAAAGAAAGGGAGCTTATCAAAAATGCACTAGCAGGTCAGTTTTGAGGGGATATCAAGCCCCATTGCTAAGAAAATAATACTTCATGAGCTGTCTTGAAGTTCCACTATCTTCGTAAATGGGCAAAGGGCCTGCATAAACACAGCTGGTAACAGCAGTTACATATAAGGAGATTCTCAGGATGGGTAAGGTAGCGAAAGCTTAAACATCAGCACCAGGCTCCCAGCAGCCAGAGTACATGCCTGTAAGAGCTGTTGAGCTTCCACAGGAATCCATCCATCAGGCACTGTACCATAGCCCAAAGTTTTCAACATCCGCAGATGCTTCAGCTTCCTTAAATTTCTCTATGTTTGCTCAACTCAAGCGCTTGCTGTGCTTGTCAAAGTTAGAGATTCTGAGAGTGTGTACCTAGTGGCTTCCTTCTCTCAACAAAATGAGCAGACTATTTGAAAGATGGGTTAATGAGATGGGTTAAATAATTCAACTCGCCGGGGTTTCCTGACACCATCATAATCTTATGATTACAAGCAACAGGAATTTTAAAAATTGACCAAAATTTTACCTTAAGTACATATGAAAGGATGCATTAAAAGGCTATTGCATGATTCAGAAATATGGGAACATTAAGTTACGGTCAGGAAAGAACAGGAAGCAGGGCAGGTCTGAGCACTAAACAAATAAACTAACGATAATCATTTTAGAGAAAAATGCAGTTTCATTTGCTTATTATTTTTGTGTCTCATCTTTAAAGTCCCCAAAAGCTTGTGTAGGTCATCATCTTGGCCATTGACTGAGGACAGAAAAACCTTGACCACAAGGAATGAGGGACTGTTGAAGAACAGTTTGTTAACATAAGGTGGGGATCTTTAGAAGACAAACCAACAATGTAAATGCAGTGATTCTCAGGCATGAACATAGCATCACTAAAATGTAGCCACATCTGCTGTAACACTGTCAGCTTCACTAGAAGGCTTATGTAATCCCTGAAAGCTCCAAGCAAGGCTGACTATTAGGAGATTCCACTTTCTAATACTTGAACCTAATGTTTTGATCTTCAAACTGTAGGTATTGACTAGCTCAAGGTTTTCTACATGCCTTCATTTAAAGGATTCACAAGTACAAAACCCACACATGAGAGGGATGGCTGTGGTTTTTTAAATTTTTGCATTACTTCATTACTTTACTTCTTTATGTGTGTGTTTGTGTGTGTATTGTGTGTGTGTGTGTTTGCATGCATGTATGCATACATACACCCTCTATGGTGCATCATGTACAGGTCAGAGAACAACTTGCAGGGGTCCACTCTCTCTCTATCATGTAGATCCAAGGGTCAAAGTTGGGTCATCAGGCTTGGTGGCAAGCATGTTTATGCACTGGATTTCTTGATGGATCAGTAGCATTAAACAATACATTATTTATAGGGAGTGATATTAAATAGCCATGGACAAGCAGGGACATTACTGGGAGAAACAAGTGGTTACATTGACTTAGACTCAAATACTATTTGTCTAGAAATTCTAGTGAGTTTAATTTCTGATATTAAGAAAAACAATCTATGACTTGTGGGGGGAGAGGAATGACTCAGTGGTAAAGAGCACTTCTTTTGCTGAAAACACTGGTTTGGGTTCCAGGATCTACAGGGAAGTTCAAAATCATCTGTAACTCGAGCTCCGGAAGGAGCCCTGACACACCCACTTGGACCTCTGTGAGCTCCAGGCCTGACACACCCACTTTGACCTCTCTGAGCTCCAGGCATGCACGTGCTCTTCATACATATACTCAGGCCCACATTGAGAGGAATAAACGTAAATAAATGCTTTTTCTAAAAAAGAGCAAAAACCATGACTCCCAAAGAATACAAACATCAGATTTACAAAGTCTCTGAGAAGAACGCAGAGTGGAAAAAAAGCGTGCATGAAAAATTAAAACAATAACGGAAGAATCTGTCAAAAGCTACTAAAAACACATTAGCACAGTGCTGAGAAGCAATGTAATTAGGAAGAAAGCAAGCTCTTCAGTGTGCCTAAAAGGATGTGTACTGCAAAGAATTAGGGGGTATTCTTCAGCCTGTACTAATGAGTTTACTTTCCTGCTCCCCATTTTTGTATGTAAAACGAACATCAGAGACTGTGGACAAATGAATCTAGCCCCCATGTTTAAGTGAGATAATTAGGTGAAATTGTATGCAGTCTAATTTCCTCTTAAAGGGTAATTCTACGAGATAATTTGAAACTCAATTATAATATACAAAGTATCTTCCCTTTCCTGAATACCTCTCATCAATATCTTTCCTCTGCTTATTTTCTCTCATGTTTTGGGTATGATAATGGAAGTTTCTGAGTGTGCCTTCTAGTTAATTCTGACAGGAGGAACTGAGTACCCACTACACATAATAGTCTATATTTCTAAGCCAGTGTCTGAACTGCTGGGGGTCCTCTATGTGAAAGAGGCCAAACATCTCAGACTACAGCTTACTCCTTCACCTTGAACTCATAGCTATTCCAAAAGGAACACCAGAGGGTGTGCTTAACTTGCATCTAGTTTGTGTTTCACAGAACAAAGCTTCTTTGTAGTGGGAAATTTTCCCTGCAAGTTGGGTAGGGGCTAAAGTGGGAGGATTAAGGAGAGGAAGAGGAGTAAGGAGAGGAAGAGGAGAAAGGAAGGAAGAAGGAGGAGGAGGAGGAGGAGGAGGAGGAGGAGGAGGAGGAGGAGGAG
>NW_021604599.1:1392470-1402798 GCF_004785775.1 Grammomys surdaster | reverse complement strand
AGGAGGAGGAGGAGGAGGAGGAGGAGGAGGAGGAGGAGGAGGAGGAGAGAAGGCCAGAGATGTAGCACCATGGATGACCATGCAAGTACAGAGATCAGTCCTCGGTAACGACTTATATCTGGGCTAGTTAATTGGGAAATACCTCCAATTGTGTGGGCATATTGTTATTGAACATTATCAAACTTATAAAGCCTTTGGATAATCTAAACATTAGAGTCTCACTTATACGGGGCCTGCATGGATGGCGGGATAGTCTGGGATCAGCTCAGCCTTGTGGAGACAGCATGGAAGATTGGTAGAACCATTTCCCATGCTGGCGTCTTGTGGGTAGCAGGGCCAGTGTTTCTGGCTGGCTGATTCTAGCTGTGGCACACACGTGGCCTCTGGCCCCTTCCAGCTGTGGAGTGCTTGGCTTTAGGCTGCAGCACATGGTGACTTGAGCTAAGTAGAGCTGACCCCTGCTTAGTCAGCCCAAGAAAACATCATTTTAAATAATTGCTTCAATACTTCTTGGTCTGAAAAATCAGATAAACCTGCTGTTTTGACATTAAAACTTGACTTTCTGGTCATGTCATCAGAGCTTGATAGAACTGAGTTGTGGCTAATTTTCTCAGACAAGTCAGCTAGCCTTTTGGGGCAAGAGACCTTTTGCTACTTGTGTATATGTTGATTTTTTTATTCATAGGGGAAAATCAGACTCAAAGAGTGAAAGAGGAATAGGAATACATCTGGAGGAAGAGTATTAGGTAAGAAAAATTTCCCCCTGTGGCACAGAGGGGATAGCGTGGGCCAGGACCTGATCCAACAGTTCTACATTTGTGTTTGTCTGGCATTCACAGCAAGTGAATAGAATTAATAGTCCAACAAAAGACTTCTAGAAACAAGCAAACCCAGTAGCATTCACTTCACCCAAACATCATGTATATTGTTCAATTTGGACCTACAAATATCATTACCACATTTATTTATTTTTGTGCATATACTTCCTATATCTGGTGTGATATTCTGAAGTATGTGTAAATCATGGATTGACTAAATTTAGAAGAAACAGATATGGTGGCCCCACATAGTAGTTTTAGGATTATCTACTAATTCAAGATATGTTCAATGTGGAAAAGTCAACCATGAAAAGACTCATGCTAGTCAATGAACCTCCCAGAAGAAAACAATTACTTGTCAGTAGACACAGGATATCTAGATTATCCTACCCAGAATGCGGTTTCACCTCATAATGTTTTTTGCATAGTTAGTTCTCAAAGTAAAATTCCACAAACTCTGCACACTATGACATGATTAAAGCTGCAGAACAGCTGGAATTAAGCTCATATTTACTGACTTACAGAAACCTCCTCCTCGTTGTTGACAATTCCTTTCTTCTCGGCACAATGTTTGCCCCTAACAGGCCTCTCCTCACATTAAGCTAAGTAGAACCATCTCAAGGACCAGAAATTTCCATCCAGACAGAAAAATCTTTTTCCTGAGTGTCTGAGAATGCATTACCTATTCGAGAACTAGACTCGAGATGAGACGAACAGGTGGATCTACAGGAGGCTTACTAAGGACTCCTTTACTAAAGGCAGCCAGCTGCAGAGGTGCCCAGATTAATCGCCATTTTGCCCTACAATGTTTATCTAAACGCTATTGAAAGCTCCCAGGAAGCTCTAAGCAGCTAAATCAGAGATGATTCAATTACTCCCCTAAACTGCAGGTCCCCTTGCAAGTTGGTTTCATTCCAAAGACTACATCAGTATTTATGCACAGAATGGATGGGATTAGAGAATAGAGACTTCACAAGGCCCCTATCTGGCATCCCGTCTAATTGAACATCTTGTTCCATTTGCTCTTCTCTGCCAGAAATATCGCCCCTCCCAGACACACCCCTGCTCCACACTCACCTCCGCCATCCTTGCTTCTTTAGGAAGTCTCTCCATATCCATACCAACCGCCATGCATTTCTCTACTTGTTTCTCACTACAGCTATAATTGTATATCATTCAGATTCTTCCATCATTCTCTACTTGACCCACTCATCTCAATGCTGGAGAAGGGCCTTTATTTCTCTGCTGTGACTTCAACACCCCATGCAACAACAGGAATATAGTAATTGCTCAATTAGTATCATTTAAGTGATTCAGTGAGCAACTCATTGGCCTGGCAATAAGAGTATAAAAATGATCAGGAATGGAAGCAATCTAAAGAGAAAAATATTCTTTGGAGGTAACTGAAGAAACAAGATTTAGTTGAAAACTTAAGAAAATTCATATGGTTAAAATAACTTGTCTGTGTGTTTTTCACCCCCAAAGATGAAACTAAACTTGAGAGTGATGAATTGACGTAATAAAGCTATTATAATCATCTAGTTCTGGCCTCAAAACCCAGACACTGCATCCAACTGTTCATTCTGTAATAGCCCAATACAAGTAAATGGTTCATTTTGGTAAATAGGTTCATTTAGAGTACATTTTAAAGTAGAGAAAAATAGGAAAAGTTATAATCCAAAATACACAGAACTCTCAAGAATATTATTTATAATTATGATCAGTGTTACCAATCATGATCTTAATAGAAAAGGGAGGGCTGAGAAAAATAGACCATGTATTGTTACGGCTAAACCTGAGATGTTTCTGGTTGGTTGATGTGAGTCACTGAGTCAGTGAGGCACCTAGAAAAAGAAGTCACACACTTCAGAGCCAAGGCCACCAAATGCTTTCTGCTCCTCAATGTTATCAAGAGACAGCCGGCTCTATGTGGATCTCTAATAATAGAGCCCAAGAGAGATGTTTGAATATTTTTTTATATGATTAAAGGCCTTCTGTTCTCTGTAGAACTGGTCCTACTTTCAGTGGATTAGCCTCTGCTGACACATGTGAGAGTTAAACTCAAAGCTATGCTATGCAAAGACTACTTCTCATCCACTCCAGTTGTATCAGACATAGTTCCTAAACAGATTAAATGGTATTTAGCTCTAATTGCACAATGGTAACGCCCAGAAAATGAAATGAAATTCTGCTTTACAGTGGAATAGACACTTTCTTGAACCCTCATAGGAAACTGTAGCTAGGCAGAGTATGTTTACGTAAGCAGGCATTACTGATCTCAAGAGCAGATGGGTATTATACCAGTGTGGTTAACGTATCAATCAAAAGACAAAATGTTATATGATAGCTTGCTAGCTGCTCTAATAGTACACACAACGTATTCATAAAAAATAAATCTAAGTCTAGTATGGTAACACACAACTTAAATCACAGCACTCAAGGGGCTGAAGCTGGGCGACAGCAAGTTTGAAGCTGGCCTGGGTTAACACACACACACACACACACACACACACACACACAACACACACATACAACACACATGACACACACATCACACATACACACACACACACACTCCCGACACACACAGACACACACACTCATGACACACACACACAAACACACACACAACACACACCCAACACACATGACACACACATGACACACACAGACACACACAACACACACACAACACACATATGACACACACCTCACACACACACACTCACGACACACACAGACATACACACAACACACACACAGACACACACAGACACACACACAACACACACAGACACACATAGACACACACACAACACACACACAGACACACACACAGACACACACAACACACACACAACACAGAGAAACAAAAACAGAAAAAAGTCCCAAACAAATCAACAACAACAAAATAACAAAACAAATCTCCCTTAAAAGCATTTCAGAAGTCTAAAGTACTTCATATCGAACTTGAAAAATGTATTAAGCCAAACCTCAGTTTATAAAAATCAGTTTTAAATTGGTGTGCTCAGTTAATTTATTTTTTAAAAGTTGATAAAATTGACCACATGAAGTTGGCACAGAAAGGCAAAATAACAATTATCCTGAAAGTCATTATGTAGTTCACTTTAAAAAGTAATTTATTATTATTTTTATTTTATGTACATTGGTGTTTTGTCTGCATGTATGTCTGTGAGGGTTTAATATATCCTGGAACTGGTACACATCACAGACAGTTATGAGCTGCCATGTGGGTGCTGTGAATTGAACCAAAGTCCTCTAGAAGAACAGCCTGTGTTCTTAACCACTGAGCCATCTTTTTAGCCCTGCAAGGAAGGGGTATGGAGAAAGAGAAGGAGAAAAAAGGAAGCAGAAGAACAATACAAAGAAAAAATTCGTTTAAAATTTTAAATTGGTATTTTTTAAATAAAAATTTAAATAGCAGCTAACTGATGTCTTCAAATATTCAAGGGATGTGCTAATAGGTCTAGATCAGAATGAAGGCTTATAATTAATGACCAAGTTGTGCTTTAAGGAGTTAACATTATAGTTGGAAATCTACTTCTATTAGTCAAATAGAAGTAGGTGAATTTTTCAAGGAAGAAAGAAAATAACAGAAGTTCTGGGTGAAACAGACTTCTCAATTATTGGCTCTGAGATATTTATATACAATCAATATTTAACGTTTTTCTGATATTCCAAGGCAAGTAAAAGTTTTAATAATCACATACACACTTGGTTTATAGCATAACACCATACAGAATATAGTATATCAGAAAGTAATCATAGCAAACTCATTCCAATTTCATGCCACCCCAAAGTTGCCCAGAGACATCCATAGTTCTAGTAATGTTTTCATACTAACCTACTAATGTCTTATAAACTCAGGTATCTATTGGGAAAACCTTTACATATGAATAGTGTTTAAGACTATGAAGTCTCAGGGATTCGAAAGTTATTCATTTTTACTTCTTTACTGTCTATTTCTCAGTTATTTAGCCAATGAAAAATAAATAGGGGAGGCCCGAGGTGCAGTTGTACGAGGCTTTGAGCAATCCTTAACACCCACACAAATACACAGATCTTCTTTAAGGATGGCACTAAATTAGATCACAAATTGTCTGTACCGAGACTGCACACGGGGACCCTCAGTACTTCTTTCTGATTAACCTCATTGGATTAGAATATTGGTCAGCAAATTTAGACACTTAACCATCCAAGTTCTCGCTGATGACTCTCCAGAGCAATTACAGGCTGTCTTTTGAGTCATGTGTTAAGAAGAACCTAGTTTTCCAAAGGCAGATGAGTTTTTCTTCTTAGGTTGATAGTTCTTCCAGTTTATTATTTAATTAGAAAGAGCAAAGAAAATTTATAAAATCACCCTAAGAATTAAGGTCTGCCTCTCTAAACAGACAGAAAAAAAGGTTGGCCCAACTTGGTCTTCTAGCTTTATCTGTTCATATTCATATTTAGGGCCAGTGTTCTTCTGGAAAGGAACGGATTCAAATAAAAACTTATCCCTGCTTCATTTTTAGGCACATACACATTGTGGTTCAGCAAAAGGATGTTGAAAGATAAAATGGGCTGACCCAACCCAAAAATGCAACAATAACACTCATCAAACTGAATTTGTCAGCAACTAGAACCAAAACGAGGTTCTTTTCTCAGGAAAAAAGTCATTGTTTTCACTCTGTATTCATGTGGGAGGGGTAGGCATTTAGAAGAGTAAAGGGAAAAGATGGATGAATAGTATTAAGGTGATATATATGAAGCTCACCTAGCAAAATACAATAGTTCCGAACGCTCAACCGCAGACTGGCCTTGTGAGCTCACGAGAGTGTGATTTGGACGTTTTCACACTTTCCAGTTCATCTGATCATGACCCATGTGAGCCCTGCTGAACTTACATACAAACATGAGGTAAAGTGCTGATTTTGAAGGAAAGCAAGGTGGCATTGTGTTAGTATACCATCTGCCTTTCAGGAATTTAGAAGCAGTTACTAGACAACATCCTGACATAAGAGCGATTGGAGTGCTGGTTATGATCCTCCTCTGTGCTCTTGAGAGACCTTGGATAACGTAAGTCCCTAGCTTTCTGTGGCTCTCACCTCCTGTTTCTGTCCGACAGGATTGATGAGCTTTGGGGCTTCCTTTGGAGTTATCTTTATAATTCTTTTTAGTACTTGGACCTGTGATTGTTTTACTAGTATTCATTCACTCAAATCCAGATTTATATATTTCTAACTGAGCTAATTACCATGCAAACCAACAAAGGAGAGGAGCTCACCTCTGGAATATCTGGCAGTAAACGGCAATGCTTATGAAGATATTCAAACTTCATCATTTTGCCTCTGAATTTATATACTTTCCTATTCTCCTATCCAGATACACATGTGTAATATAAAATCAACCTCATCCAATAATCAAGAGGAGTCACTGAATAAACTTGGACTTATCTTTTAAAAAATGTTTCATTATTTCATTACTTTTGGTGCTCTGCCTTCACATATGCCTATGTGCCATGTGTGTGCTTGGTGTCTGCAGAGGCCAGGACAGGGTGTCAGGCCCTGTAAGATTGGAGTTGCAGACTGTTGTAAGTGATCATGTGGTACTGGAAAATGAAACTAGGTCCTCCTAACCACTGTGCAGTCTCTCCATTCCCTTTGTGACTTAACTTTAAGCTAAGTTTTTCAAGATCTCATGATTTATCAGGAAAAAGCAACACCCACATGAAAAGCTAGGGACTTTATCTAGGAGATCATCAAGATTCCCCTGGTCTCACATAATCAGGGTTTATTTTCCAAGGATCATTTAAACACCTTCTCCTATAGTTGACTGTGGTTGCAAGGTAGTTAATGACAATAGGCAAGGGTATGTTTCAGAAACAATGCATGGACTCAGATACTAACACTAACACTTATGCTGAATACACTGTCTTGGGTAAGTCCCAAGATTCCGCCACATTTCCTTTGTCTTCAAAATGGAAATAACAACAGTTCATATTTTTTAGGTTATACTACAGTATTTGAGTTAAGATTCAAAGTATGTCTTATCTGACACATAGAAAATGTCACATAAACATAAAAGCTATTACTTTTACTATTACCCTCTTTCCTTTATTCCATTCAAACCTTCTTCTACATTTCCTCTCTGTTGTCTTTCAAAATCATGGCCTTTAAAAAATTAATTGTGTTGGATGCATACACACACACACACACACACACACACAAACACACACAGACACACACACTTTCTAAAATGTAACCTGCTTAGTCTGTATAGTGTTGCTTGTGTGTGTCCATGTTTTCAGGGCTGACTACTTGGTATTGGATAACCAATCCCTGTGCTCATCCCTGGAGGAGAACTCTGTGTTCAGCATTCCTTAGTTACCCGTAGTTCACTTTATAAATTCAAATGTAGAAGAAGGTACTGCTGTGGGTCCGTTTTGTTTTGTGTTTGCTCTTCACTGTCTATCTGAAGAATGACCTGAACACTGTTACATTTTTTCAAAGTTAAGCAAAACAAGCTAGTTGAAATATACAGTAGAAGTAGTATATTAATAATTTATGGTATAATGGATAGTCGAACAGTGTAAGGGAAAACATATTTCAAAAGGTATATCAAGCAATTTAAAACTAAATCAAACCAGGGTTGATAAAAATCATGACAGACACAGGAAGACAAATAACGCATGATTTCAGTCCTATTATTATTTTCTAAAGGTTGACATCACCTAAATAATGAGAAAAACAGTAGCTATGAGGTCAGTGAAGAGAGGGAACAGTGGCCGGAGAGGAATCATTTACAAGGTACAAATTCACAGGCAGATCTGAAGAACAGTGACTGCTCTTGCACTCTGTAGGGTTATATTTTAAAATGCTATATCATCTAACTTAAATTAGAAGATTTTAAATGTTATCCCAAAGAAATAAAAAATGTTTGAGATGACAGATAGACAATATTTGATTCAATCCCTTACCTATCATCTATCTATATCTGTTTATCTGTTACTTTATCATCTATCTATCTATCTATCTATCTATCATTTATCTATCTATCTATGTATCTATCTATCTATCTTTTTAAATTTTCATTTCATTTACTGTTTGCATGTGCATTCACTTCTGCATGTAGGTTGCATATAGAGGCCAGAGGTTGATACTGAGAGTCTTCCTTAATCCCTTCTACCTTGCATTTTGAGACAGGGTCTCTTACTAAACCTGAATGCCATCTATTCAGATAGATAAGTCATTCAGATATCCACTTCTCTCTTGCTCCCCATACTAGGATGATAGGCACACACCGATGAGCTGGGCTTTTAAGAAAATGAGTGTTAGGGAATCCAAACTCAAGTCTTCCTCCTTCTGTGGCAACTGAACCATCTCTCCCCCTATATCTCAGTTTTCACCTAAATATTTATGAAAAACATTTATATTTATTTGTTGCATCTTATTATGACCATAGACCAACTTCTTAGAAACCCTACATTTGCCTCAGATGACACAAAACTGTCTGCCTTTATCTGTGCACATAGAATCCTTGCTCTTTTGACCAAGACTGAATCAGCATTTGTGTCTCCTCACATGTGTGCAACACAACATGGAAACTCTTTTTCTGCAAGTCTGTGAAGAATGGACCCAGGTTTCCTTCCCTTCTTTTCAGATTCTTCTGAAACTAGACCAGTTTCAGCTGCCTAGTTAGCCTAAGGAGTCCTCAAATTCATCATAGGAATAAAAAATGAAAATGAATTATGCCTCATACATTTGTCTTTAAATTTGCATGATAAGGGGCTGGCTAAATACTGGGACATGGTGATTCTTCATCACCATATTTATTTTGAGGTTACATTAATTCTGTGGTGTACATTTAAGCTATGCTCCAGATAGCTCACACTCAGTGTATGCCATTATAATACAAGCCGAAGGCATTTCAGTAAAGGCAGTGAACCAAACAGTTTTTTGTGCAAGGACACAAATTGGAAAGCCCTTGGAAGAGCCGCTGAACAATTTTCTGTTTGTTTTTATTTTAGAGTCAGGGAAATAATAAAATTATTATTTTCACCATGAGGACAATCCTCCCTGCTATAATTGAAATGAATCAGAAATTCTAATGGGAATGCTGGCTCGAGGCCAGGGGAAATATGCTGATGCAATCTGTCTGGATGCTGGAGACAGAAACCTAGTAGATGGCCTTATCTCGTCCAAAAATGAAATTGATAACTAGTTTGAGAGGAACACTTCCGCTCTGGTTATGCTTTGAAGAAACAACTCCGGCAATCACCACTAAGAGCAGAGCCAGAGGTGGTAAGAGGCAGAGTGCTAACCAGCGATACTGGTCTTTATTCAGTGTGTTCTTCAATCCAACCTGGCACTTTTCACCTGAATTGCAGTATCCTAGTAAACATCATTTAACTGTATTCCTCACACACACACCCCATTATTACATGCATACTAATTTAGTCTCCAATTTGCTGAACTGGACCTATTGATAAGGAAATAAATATATAAGCAAGCAAACACACAAATAAAACAAATATACCCTTCCTGTTAAAGATCTGCTAGAAGAAAAAGGGATTTTATGTTCATCGGCTCAACGTAACAGAATACAATGGTTTCTTTATTATTACTATTACTATTATTGTTGTTATTATTTTATTTTCTCATATATTACGTACATCCCAACTGCAGTTCCTACCTTCCTCCCAGCTTTCCCTCTCTTCATCTTCCCTCCCTCCCAGATCGAACGCTCCCACCTTCCCCTCTGCCTCCTCAGAAAAGAACAGGCCTAGGAACATCAAACAAATACAGCAGCATTGACAAGCTACAATAAGAACAGGCACGTATTCTCACATCAAGGCTGGACAAGGCAACTCAGTAGTGGGAAAAGGGTTCCACAGTAGGCAAAAGAATTTGGGACAGCACTCACTTCTACTGATAGGATTTCCACAGGAACTCAAGCGACTCAGCCATAACATATGCAGAGGACCTAGGTCAGACCCCGACAGATTCTGTGATCTTGTATGTTTCCATGTGTCCCAGTTATGGGCCAAGTCTGATGGTGGAACACCATGATTTCTAAGTGAATATGGAAGTACGTGGAAGGCTGCTTCAATAACAGTTTCTGAACCAGTGTATGTATGTTCTGGAATTTGCATGTTTAATAGTTTCAGGGAGTACTAATACTGGTAACCAGTGGACAAATATACTATGGGAATCCGCATGATGCCCTGCAAGGCTCAAAATTTATCATGTTCTTTCTTGCTTTCTGTTCAGGGTTATCCCTGTACTAGGAATGCTTGTCCCTAGCCTGTGATAGCCTGTTGCCTTCTTTCCCAGTGTGCCCTTGTCACATCTTGCAGTGATTATATACACACACACACACATACATACAAACACACACACACACAGATCTCTCTCTCTTTTTCTCTCTCTCTCTCTTCATCCATCCAACCTCTCTCCATCTATCTATCTATCTATCTATCTATCTATCTATCTATCTATCTATCTATCT
>NW_021604599.1:1390628-1392460 GCF_004785775.1 Grammomys surdaster | reverse complement strand
TCTATCTATCTATCTATCTATCTATCTATCTATCTATCTATCTATCTCACATATGCAGGTTACATATTGTTAACTATAAAACAGTTCTAATAGACCTTACTATGTTAGATTATTTTCTTATATTTATATACTTGGTGCCTACCAAAATGCCCAACACATGCTAGGAAGGCATTCAGTATTTTTTCAATGAGTTATGTAACTCTGTATGTAATACCTTGACATCTTACTTGAGACTGGTATTTTTTTTACCCACTTTCTTCTCATAGTATATGAGAATATGTTGAAAAGAGCGACCTAAATAGAAATAAGAAACCAAAGGAGTCGCACTCCATTCATGACCTGCTCAAGAGAATAGGGGAGCAATGGAAGAATGAGCCAGAAGCCATGAAATAAGCAGAGAAAATGCGAACAAAGGAACCAGTCTAAGCCAGAGAACAGCTTTTGTTGGGCTCTCAAGCAAATGTTTTTTCCTTTATAGTTTCCTGAGATGATATGTGAGCATTTAAAATTTTAATGCCACATAACGTTCATCTAATCATATTCTGTATGGTACTGGATAAAAAATTCAAAGATTAGGATCCTTGTTAAACACATGAAGGCCTGATTATATTTTATCCCAAAATGAAGGTCTGAGAAACAGCATCTAGCTGTAAATATAGATGTCAAAGTCGACCTCATAGCTGGCTTACAGTGCTGTCACCAGCCACATAAAATGCTTCCACTCCAATTATATTCAGAAAGAAAATCTAATTTCTGAAATGTAACAAGTTTTTCACACTTCCAATGCTAAGAACTTTTTATTAAAATATCTTTCCACTGTTACATTGATTTTGCATGTACCAAAAAGCTCTCAAAGGGCAATTGTTAAGAATTAAGGTTTTAGTCCACTTTCAATTCTATAAGGACCAAATTACATCTAGGGGATTGCTATGTTCAAATGTTACATGCAAAGCTTAACCTCTCTCTATTGAAAAAGGATCATAGCTATGAGAAGCAATTCTTAGAAACTCATATTACTCTCAGTATTTTCTACATTTAGGCTAGGCTACGCCATAGAGCAGTAAGTTAGCCACAGCTGGTTTTGCATCTATTATACATGTTATGGAGAAGTCTAATTACATACAGCTTCTTCATTCACTCCATTGATTAAAATAGATGTAGTTTAATCTTAAACCCATGTGGTGTCAAAACTCAGCTCAAAACAGACATTGAGTAAATATAATTGAATTAAAAAGACAGTTGTCAATTTTTACAACTATTTTTTAATGTTAGAAATGCTGATGTATTCGGACTTATCAAATATTAGGAACATATATTTAAAAATAACTAAAATTACTTTTTGATTAAATATCTATGATAAGTGCCATGATGATTTCTAATTCATTTGCAGTTGCCAATAAATCACAGAATACATTGTCCAGTCAATTTTAGCTTACTCATTTCCCTTGTTTGAGACACCCTCCCCACGATTCTCTTAATTATTTTATTAACTCTGGAGTTAATTTCTGTATATTCTGTTCCAATTTAAAATATGTGTATGAGTTAAGAAATAGAAAACACCCAAGGTATACTCTTCCCAAACAATCAAAATTTATATTTTCTTGTGAGAGAATGATTTCAGATTAAAACATGTATTCAAAAGATGTATTCTTCTATTTAAAGTTTCAGGATGCAGAATCTTTAAGTTTAGTAATTCAAATCATTGATACTATAAAACATCTAAAAATGTCTTGAGCTTGTATTGGTGATGTCAATATTTATAAAACTCATCAACTCTTTCCTTCCTTCCTTCCTTCCTTCCTTCCTTCCTTCCTTCCTTCCTTCCTTCCTTC
>NW_021604599.1:1353860-1390618 GCF_004785775.1 Grammomys surdaster | reverse complement strand
TTCCTTCCTTCCTTCCTTCCTTCCTTCCTTCCTTCCTTCCTTCCTTCTTTCTTTCTTTCTTTCTTTCTTTCTTTCTTTCTTTCTTTCTTTCTTTCTTTCTGTGTTGAGGATCCAATCTAGAGCCCTGCGCGTGCCACACAGGCAAGCGTTCCAAGCCTCTAAAGTTCATCAACCTTCAACTCTAAATTTTGCATCTGCCCTTCCAAACTTCTAAATCAAGTTACTGATGCATATGGTTTAACATCCAGCAAATGTTCTCTAATGCCCTCTCAGGCTCTAATGATGTCCTTGAACAAATGTGGAAAACATGGAAGGCCTGGCAGTGATCTGAATATTAATCAGAATTTAAAGAGAGAGTGTCCCCTGAAAAACAATACTGCTCAGAGAAAGGTAACCACAGGACGCCAATCTGGTGTCTATTGAATAACTGAGTAAATGATTTGGAAGGTAATTAATTTTAAAGTAATGTGTGGTAAGTTATTGATGAGACCAAGGTATACTAAGTATATTTACAAGGTATACAAGGTATATTTCCTTAAACAGAATCAATGTACGATGCTAAACTTTATCTACTAGTAGAGAGTAGATTCCTCCCCACCCCCCGACAGTATTTCACTTTTCAGATTACTAAAAATCATGAGGAAGTATTCTCATGTCATCGTGAGAAGCCATAAAGAATGGAAATGTATCTATACCAAGCCTCTAGCAGAGCACAGCATGGACTTCTAAGCCACTTTTAATGATGGTAATTTAATATAAAATGCTGCATACACTGAGCATGTGCAGTTCCACAGGGTGACTCGCTGTAAACCCACGCACAACCTCCAAAGGACCCACACTGGTGACAAAACTACTGACAGGATGTCTCTAAGTGATTCAGACTCAGAAAGGAAGAATAAAATGGGATGGTTGTTGCCAGGTTTAGGGATACAGGAGTCACTGAAATGTGGCAGGTTCCTGTTACCCAGGATAAATCCGTTTGAGACTGGAAAGCATCATTGGCAAAACTGAATCACACACATACAATTCAATAAGAGGGTAGACTTCAAATATTCTTTCCACAAGTCCTGTGCTTTTAACTAGTGCAGTAGTGGATTTGAAAACAAACAAGGGAGACAGGCGTCTCAAGGTGGGGGCAGTTTAAGAAACTGAAGGATTAGGCCAACAAACAAGAATGACTAACACTAACATATTCACAAAATGGAGAGATGAATAAACGCTCCCTGTAATAATAAGAAATACTGCCAACAGGAGCCTTGCTGGGAAAAGCCTGTGTCCTGCAGTGTATTAATAACAAGTGGGAATAGTCGCTAAGGGCATGAGTTGTGGCTGTCAGCAAGTCGCTGCATTATAGCTACTTGGGCTGTAACCTGAGACTAATAGCGTCTGCTCTACTCTTTTAGGCATAAGAAAGTGTGAACTTATAATAATAGTTCAAGTAAATCCCGAAAGGAAAATAAAATATAGCTCAATGCCATTTGTATCTAAGATACTCTTTGAGAGCCCGATTGATTCATAAAACATAATACCAAAGCAAACAGTGTAATTGAAAGTGTTCTGATGTTTACTTAGCAACAATAAAAAAATTTAGGAGAGCCTTGTAGGTGGGTAAGAAGGAATTTTGTCCCACTTGAACGTCTTTAATCAGCTTTCATTATACTGGAGGATTTGTATGTGGGCTGTCATTCTTTGTAATATAATTTTCTTGCTGTTTATTTAAGAATCCATACACTGAGCAAGGCTTGTGAAACTAAGCTATGAAGCAATCTAATTACTTCCAAGAGCTGGTCCACAGCCGCTTACTGCAAATGAGTTCTGTCTACCCATCTTCAGGCAGAGATTTGTTATTCAAAACAAGACTCTTCCAAAGCAGGGGGCCCGATGGCCACCAATCTCCATAATATTTTACACTCCAAAGAAAATGTTTAAATGCAACTATGTCAATCAATAATGTTAAAAAGGATAAGGTCTTAGTTAAAAAATAAAAAGCAACTAACATTTAGTAATATGGCTCCAAAGGAGCATGGTATCAAGGAAGCCGTTTTAGTGTACACCGTAAATGAAAGGTAAACTTTTCCCTTTGTCTCAGAACATGCTTAGATAGCACTGGCTAGCCTCAAACAGAGAGTGATCTTCCTGTTTCAGCTTTCGGAGTACTAGGCTCAGAAGTGAAAGCCTCTATAGCTGCCTTTTTCTTCTTAAATAGCATCGAACATCATGAGGTTCTACATCCCTAAGACCCACCCAACACTTCTGATTTCACACTGGCTTACTAAAGACCATTAGTCTATGTGTCTCTTTTCTAATTAGCGCTCATTATCTGTATTTTTTTTAAAGACCCACCATTATCTGATGGAAGATTGGGAACTTGTAAATAAGAGAAAACAATACTCATTCTTCCAGTAAGGAAAAACCTGAGTGTTATATTCTGCACAAGGTAACTGGACAGTCCTCATGGTCACATGTGAAAGTGCTCTGTTGCTCAGAACTTAAGGGTTACAGTGTTATATAACATACCCCTAACTCTCTGGGATCAGCTCACCAGGGCACTATGTGTAAACAGTTCTCACAGGACTGATAGACAGTAGATGTCTGATATCAAGTTGACTGAGAGATTCAAACCATAAAAGGATTAAAAAAGAAGAACATTTGGAAGTGCATTTGAAAGTAGGCATTACTTCAGTAGGCAAAGATTGTAGAGAAAGATGGCAAGCAAATTAAAAACAAAACAAAAGAAAACAAAACCTCACATAAAGGTACCAAAGTAGACAGAAGAGGGAATCTCAGCAATCCCTGTTTCTGGAGTTATATGATAATTAAGATATTTATGGTCGAAAGAGATGCCATCAGACTCATCACCACATCATGTTTTTATATTCTCAGATGGAACACACATTTCACTGTGACTACATTTCCTTATTTAACTCTCACATTAACCCATGGATTGTACCTTATTATTTTTCCTTCATTAATGAGGTCAGAGGAGTTAAAGAAAGGTCAAACAACTTGCTAAGTTTTGAAATACTCTTCAACCCAGAAAAGATCATTTCCAGTTCATACCCTGCTTCCATGCTGCCTTGCCTGCGGCATTGAAAACAGCTTGGCCTTCATGTGGGTCCTGAACAACTAGAGCAGGGCTATCCTCAAAGCTGTTGCCTCTATGTGGGATATTCTTCTAGCTGGGCTGCCTTGTCTGGGCTCAGTGGGAGAGGGCATGCCTAGCCTCACAGAGATTTGAAGTGCCAGGGTTGGGGGGAGGATACCCAGGGGGTGCCTTACTCACTCAGAGGAGAAGGGGAGAGGGAAGCATTGTGGGAGAGAGTGATAGGGAGGGGAGTAGTGAGTGGGATATAAAGTGAATAAGTAAAAAAATTGATTAGATAAGAAAAAGAAAAAAAATGAACATTGGCAGATATGTTCTTCATGTTAGAAAGAAATGAAATTAATTTGGTATTCATGACCAACTGAGATTATAAGGAAAATAAGGTTGGGGCCGCTGTTACACATCAAAAAGGAAGGGTTAACAGAACCCCCTCTGACAGGCGATCTGAATTCTTGCTTAGGCTTCGAGGCTAAGCACTGCAAGGGAACATAAATAAAAGATAAAAATATCTATCTGGGTTCCCTGAGGGACAAGCCTGACTGCATAGGGGTTGATGTCAAAAGTATCCCCTCTCCAGGAAAAAGACATCGGGACAGGTATGGCCCTCATGCCTCCCTGGACAACGACAAGGGGACTGGAGCCATTACAAGGTCCCTTTCAAATACTGGAGGTCAGGCCTCTATCCCCGCCTTCGCACAGAATTGCCACAGTCCTTCTATACTTAGAGAAGGGGGGAGATGTCAGGGACATTCCTACTTTCACACTGAAGGCCTAAAATCAGCCATAGGCCTAAAATTAGCAATAGGCCTGTCATACATGTATACTAACACCAAGTCTTGGGTCTCTGTGGAAAAACATTGAAACAGATGGCTATAAGCTAATGTAAACAGGCAGCTTTTGTGGAAATTTACAAGCCTGAGTAGCCATAGACCTTGTAAATAGGTAGCCTTGGCAGACAATACCAACTTAGATAAGGACAAGCGAGTCATAGGCAGAGTCATAGTGACTTGTCCTCTGAACCTTCACCCAGCCGATACCTGGTTCTGAAGATATCTGTATTCCCCCTGAACACCCATACTCCAGTGTCATTCCCTTCCCCATATCCTGCCTTTCTGTGTTTATAACCCCTGTGTGAATGAATTACGATTTGAGAAAAAATAAATTATAAAAAAAAAAAAGAAAAAAAGAAAAAAGAAGGGTTAAGAACAAATGAGCCAGGTCATTGGCAGTCTGGGCCAGGAAGTGGGGATGCAACCAATGAGTATCATGCACTATTCCTTTTCGTGCCTTGGAGTCCAGACTGCCTGCCACAAAGCCACTGTCATCAGGAGAGGAGGTGGACGTTATGGAAGATGCTGGGGGTAGAGGAGATTGAAAGGGAATGTGAAGACCCATTCTAGTTCTTTCCAAGAATTCCACACTAGTGCATTTCAAGTATAATTGTGACAGAAAGAGCAAATTTTTCCTTCAAGGTTTAGAACATTATTACAGAGGGACTCAGCGTTTCCCCCCATGATCTATAAGCTATTTCAAAAGGACAACTTTCTTTAATAAGCTGTGGTCTTTTACATCCTTCAGTGATCCAACTGAGCTATTCATAGTTTGTTAAGGTACTTCAAAATTAATTCAAGGTGACATAATTTAGTGAAGTACATCAAGTATTTAAGGAGGAGAAACTGTTAGAAATATGTGAGCTTTAAGCAGCTTGTATTTATATATCTGTGTACACATATACAAATGAAACAATAGTAATTGGGAAGGAAAAGGCTATCAATTTGGGAACTGGGGGCATATAAGGATAAGAGGAAGGGGGCATTAGAAGGGGCTGGATGGTGTAAAGAAAGGGAAAATAGTATTGCAATTCAATTTTAATTAAAATGTAAAAAAGAAATAAAATAAAAAAGAATAATTGAGCATTTGAGACATTGTAACTATATTATTTGAAGATGGAACACATTTGAAAATTGAAATCAGATGATTCCATTTTCCTAAAACATTACAGAATGCTCTTACATGCATCTAAATGGTACAGACTATCAGAGACGTAGAGGATGGTGTCTGGTGTTGTTCTGTGACTTGAATGAGAACTGTACTCCATAGGCTCATGTATTAGGTTCCCAGTTGATGGCACTGTTTGGAAAGGTAATAAAACCTTTAGGGGGTGGATACTTTCTGGAAGCAGTCAGTGAGTGTTGAGGGTTTATAGCCTTGCCCTACTTCCTGGATTTTCTGGGTCTGTTTCCTTTGTGTGAATGTCACCGATTAGGGAGCTTGCTGCCCCTGCCTCCATACCATGCATTTCCTGAAACAGTTTCCCTGGAATCATTAGGCAAAATAAGCTCCTTTCTTGAACTGCTTTGGGTCATAGTATCTTACCAGAGAAACAGTCAAATAACTCATGTAGTACTCTATATGTGGTGTGCCATTGCCAGAAATATTAAGAAGTGTATGCCTTCAGAGTGCTATGCAATTCCCCATATTATCAATAATTCCTATCAATACCTTAAGTGAGTTCTGAAGCTTCTGTGATTCCCCATATGACGAGTAAAAATAAGTACTGATGGAATGATAGCAACAAGTTACCTAAGATTTAATATTTCAAATAAATCTGTAATTAATGAAAGATTTTCAAAACAACCCATATTTAAAATAATGTATTTTATTGAACCAAAAATTTGAATAGTAAAATAGACTTAAAATTTACAAACATTACAAGTATTCTTGTTTTTATTTTTCATAGTAATATTCCTTTTACTCAAATTGACTTTCTCCAATGACAGCTTACTCTTGTTGAGTTTGAGTTTCACTTATATGCCCTATATATTAGACATTGCATGTCTCTTTCTTATCTCAATTGAGTTTATATGCACAGGCATATAAACCTGTGATGGCACTATGTGACTTTCCCCTTCTGGTCCTTCTCATACTTTGGGATGTTTCTCAAAAATTTGAGACATTTCAGTTGAACCCTTTAAGATGACCAAATCAAATTATCAAATTATTTAAGATTTAAAAATTATCTCCTTCAATAAAATTAATGTTTTATTTATATTTATGTTTATTAACATGCCTTCTGATTCTTGTCTTTTATCTACTTCTTTACACCATTGACTGGGGCTTAAACTCCATAGCCATAGCCACATTTATGAGGAAGATTTTACCCTAGGTATGCTGCAAATCAATAACTCCTATTAATACCTTTCTTTCAGCAGCATCGCTGCTCTAAACAGTATGTTTTCAATAGTAAAATGTAGTTGGTGGGCTCCTAAATTCTATTAAGCCAAAGCCCACAATCCTAGCCCCTCTGAACTCCCGGAGACCCTAGCCACTGGTTGCATAGCATAGCCTATTCCATTATTCTTTTTGGTCCCACAGAATTGATCTTAGACTGCAATATCAATTTATTTCCAAACACAGATCTCTGGAAGGTTTTATAGAACACACTAAGAATCAATGTTTAATTGCAAATCCAAGTTATAAGACAAGCATGCATACTCATTTAATGAGCCCAAGAGACCTACAATTCTTTTTTATATTAATCATTTTATTTGTTTACATTTCAAATGATATCCCACCTTCCTGGTTACCCCTCCACAAACCTCCCCATTCCATCTCCCCTCTCCCCCTCCCCTTTGACTCTATGAGGGTGCTCCTCCACCCACTCACCCACTCCCGCCTCACTGCTCTAGCATCCCCTTACACTGGGGCATTGAACCTCCACAGGACCAAGGGTCTCCCCTCACATTGATGTCAGATAAGGCCATCCTCTGTTACATATGTATCTAGAGCCATGGCTCCTTCCATGTATACTCTATGGATGGTGGTTTAATCCCTGGGAGCTCTGGGTAGGACCTCACAATTCTTATTGGTAAAAGGAACATAATGGAGTCTCTGAATGGTGATGGAATGGCTGATTTACTAAGAACATCAATGGAAAAAGTAGGTTTCACCAGAAAACTGATTTCCTACACAGTGGCTATTAGTTATGAAGTTCGCCTTTTTGAGTAGCATACCCCCTGGAGTAATATAAACATTAGTAACAACTGAGGTTCAGTTCACACAAGAAACAGGACAATTTTGGTTTTGAAGCTGCCATGAGAGCTCCAAAGAGGAATCTAATGCCTGCTTAACTAGTATGCTGATAATTTAAGAACATGGTTGTAAATGCCTCCAGCTTGCCAACATTTCATGTTTTATAAAGGATTCTGCTGAGCAATTAAAATCATTCAACACAATTATTCCATAATTTAAGCTACTGGTCATGCAACTGAGTCAAACATGTTAGTTCTAAAGTAGAATCGCCAAAGGCTATCACAACACAATGTGGAGAATGTTAAAACGTCTCTGAAGATTTGTCCTGTTAACCACGAGAGATACCATTTTCAAACTCATCTCCCAACAGCACCAATTTACCCACCACTACTACTGTAATCTCTTCAGCTGTGTTCCGAACAGGTGTTTGTAACAGCATCTAAGTCAGTTTCTTCATGAAACATGAATGCCAAGTGTTAGTCTTGCAGTTTAAGTCATTAAGTTGCACGGACTGAGGAGAGTATGTACACCCAGAGCACCCACAGCAACCATTTGTCAATAATGAAAATGGACAGAAAAGTAAGTTAGAAGACAAGTAATATTGGTATATAAATATAAAGCATAAAGAGAAATTGAAAACAAAATCTAGCTAGTAATTGCTTGAAAAGAAACACATACCACCAAAAGCAAAAGAGACCAATTATCTGGATTAACAAGGATGTTAACCAGCAGAGGAGGCACAACCTTACCTTTTGATATGCTCCAGAGAATATATCTAAGGTCCAAGCATTAGGATTTTTCTCAGTAATAGAGAATAAGTGATTTTTAAAAAGTTTAACATGTAATACTTCATAAACACATTACTTTTGTGACTAGAAAATTATGTGATGCATTTTAAAGTCATGTTTGATTAATAAAAGTAAGTATCAGGGAAAAATCAATACAAGAAAATGTCTGCAGCCTAAGCTGTGTTGAATGTAAAACAAATTGTGCACCCAGGGGACTCCCAGGACAAAAGCGATGACAGCAGCGCTACTGATGGAGATTAATGGCCATCACCTCTTCCCAGACCAAAGTCTTATCACCAAGCAGAAGGATTGGAATGGAATTTCCAGCCTGTGTAATCTTCTTGCTACTTATCACCCTATGTCTTTGCCTATAACACAACTTTAATGTTAGTGTTTCTTTAACTAGTTCATTCTACAGTATATTTTAGAAAAATCTCTCCATGTAAAAATTGTTACAAAGGAGGTGGGGTTTAGCTCTTGATCTGGAATCCCTTTGGTGAACCCAGGCTGTAGCTCAGCTTCTTCCCTTTCTTGTACTTGTCTCCTCGGGATTTTCAACTGTGCCCTGTGTTCCTCAGTAATACCTTTCAGATTCTGCACACGATGGCTCTGAGTCCCTAAATTAGATCATTCAGTGCGTTCGGCACCCGTGGTAATGATAGCAATAACTGTAACCAGCATCTCCAGGGTGCATCACATCTTAGCTTTGGCACCCAATCCATCACACACATTCATTTAACACTCACCACAGCCATAAAGCAGGTGCTTCCTGTTTCAAAGGTAAGAGAGCCAGGACTCTAACATTGCTTTATTTCCCAAGAGCACACAGCTAGTAAGTGGCAGATGATAGAATGACAGTAGCCTTTCATAGGATGTGATATGAGCTATTTATCCTTTAATTTTGTCATGGATTAATTTTCATTTCATGCAGAGAACATTCTCATTCCAGTCTAGAACATTTCTATTTCTCTCTCCCTGTTCAACTTATCTCTATTTTTCTAAGTCTCTCCCTCTCTCTCTCTCTCTCTCTCTCTCTCTCTCTCTCTCTCTCTCTCTCTCTCTCTCTGTCTCTCAAGTTAATTGTAGACTTTCTATCTAGCCCTACTCTCTGGCTGGATTATTAATACCTTAACTGTACAAAAATGCTCTTTCTCTCTGTGTGTCTCTGTCTGTCTCACTTCTGCCCCCAGATGCTCTTTGGGGTATTTAGCAATGCTTCATAGAATTTGTATAAGCCTAGAATATCTTTTGAGTATGTATTTTAAATTATGTTACTGTGTGTGGATATATGCATATAAGTGCAAGGGCCTATGGAAGACAGAGACATCAGATACAGGCCAAAGTGGAGTTACAGGCCACTGTGAGCTGTTTGATACGGGTTCTGTAAACCAAAGTTGGGACTAATACAAGATTAGTATATATTCTTAATCACTGAATCATATATGTAGTCCCAAGTCTAGGATATTCTCAGTAAATAACATTTCAAAGTTAAAATTTGACCCTCATCCATCAATACAAGGAATAATATTTGAAATGATGGGTATAGTGACTCACAAGAGTTACCAAGGAGAGACAGTTTAGAGATCAATAATGAGTCTACTGTTATTAAGACAGTTACATGACCTTCTAAAGCTTACATAGATGTGCACTGAAATTGCTTATCTCCACTGTAAAGGACTAAAATGGAGTTTGGCAATACTACACATAGAAAAATGTCACCTACATACTGGGCAGGTGATAAGGAATAACTATTATTCACATAGTCAATGTCACTATGGATTCAAGTAGAACAGTGGTTTTCAATAATGTTACCTACCTGAACTCCAAAATTCCAGAGAAGTCATTAATCCAGAAGCAAGAAGTAAGAACAGGAATTTAACAGGACTACTTTGGGGGGATCCTGAAGGTCATGTGTGTGTGTGTGTGTGTGCATGCATGCATGTGTGAGTGCATATGTGTCTTTTGTGTGTGTGTGTGCTTTGTGTTTGTGTGTTCATGTATAGAGGTTAGAGGACAACTTTTAGGTTCTTTTCTTCTACTACGTTGTTCCAGGGAACTGAACCCAGGTCATGAGGCTTAACAGCATATACCTTAACCTGCTGAGCCATCTTGCCAGCCCCAGAGACTCTTCTTATTAGCTTTCTGCACAGAAGCATTCCACAACACTTTACTTTGGAAGTAAAATAAACAGAAAGCATCAGGGAAGATGTCAACAGTGCTTTCTGACCCCACTGAAGGGCTGGAACAATGGCACTTTAAACTATTGCTCTATTAGAAGTGGGGCATAAAGTGTGTGTTTGTTAGTGGGACCAACAGTTCTCTATAAGAAAACAACCAATAAAGAGGTGAAGTTCAGCCTCAGAGGATGTGTTCAGTAACCCAGATTATTTATTTACTTCTTTGTCTTCTGATAACTGAACACTCACTTTTTGGGACCTAATGTCACATTCATACAAAATCCCAACTATTAATGGCTACAGAAACCAGCTGGCTCTCCTCCTTTCATGTATATATCAACATTCTAGGTCTGTAAGAGACTCTTACAGAGTCTCAATAATGAGGGATATTTTGCTTCTTCCTTAATGACTGTGAAACCTTAATGTCTTTCCACCCTGTAATGGTTAGAACCAAAGAGACAAGCAGTTCATCTATGGCCACCTAGACCTCACTATGAACTACACTGGAAAACTCTGATAAATGCTTAGGAGAGGTTTTACACTTGATGAGATCTAGCCCAGAAATCTACATTATCAACCTGTTACCAATTGGTTTTCAAAATGTGTCTATCTTCATTTGTTTGTATCTAATCAAGCTTGAATAACTGTGAAATAAAAGGATAACAACAAAATCAAATTAAATTTTCTCTTTGTTGTTCTCTTCCCAACAGCCTAGCCATCAAATCCAATAAATCAAACAGTGATCCTTCTTGAGAACATGGCCCCATCACACATGATTTTTTAATTTTTTCCTTCCCTCTCAACCTGTTCTTCTAATTTAACTTCTTAATATTATTCAAAATATCAACCTCACAGAGTGTTATGGGTACTCTACAAAGACAGTTCACTTCTGAGGAGAGAAGCATAACTTCCCTTGATTGTTGCTGCTGAACAGCAAACAAGAAGACATTGCCTTGGAGTGCCAAAATCACACTACTTATTATAATGCTTGATCTTCTATTTTAAATATTCCAAGATAGACAGTTTGATATATATGAGGCTATGCATATGTATAGGTTAATACTTTACTTCCAGGGATGCTTGTTCCTGGCCCTTAATTTAAGGGACATCACTTGGATGGCTTCTTCTACAAAGACTGTTCTGTCCCAGCACCAAAAGTTCTGACACAATGGATTATGATTGCTAGTGGGATCAGGGGGATCTGATTCTTGTGCTCCATGGATGACCATTCTTTGACAAACACTAAGGAACTTTAGGGGTGTGTGTGTGTGTTGTGTTTGGGTTTGTTCATGTGTATACAGTATGGATGGTAGGTCTATTAAACTTATTAAGTGTCCATATATGTTGTAAGAAGGAAGGGTGATGTTTACAATCAGTATTTTGAATACTATTATCTAAATTTATATCAAAGTCTATCAGAGAAATTCACTAATAGAGGCCATAATGTGGCTTGTATTTCTTCTGCCCTGGAAAATCAGGAAGTCTTTCTTATCAGCATTAGGCTATTTTTGAGACTTTGTTACATAATACATGGGATGATAGGCTGCAAATTACAGATACTGTAATCACAGTCAGTCCTCTGTATCTGCAGATCAAACCAACTGCAGATAGAGAAGACTTGAAATAATGTTTGCATTGAACACACACACACACTCACACACATAGCTTTCTTTTCTTATTATTCCCTAATCAAAACTGTTTAACAGTTATTCACATAGAATTTAACACTGTATTAAGTACAAGTAATGTAACCATGCTTAAAAACACATGGGAGGATCTGCATAAGCAGTATGCAAATATTGAGCCTTTCATATAAGGCAAATGATTCCCATGGATACCAATGGACAACTGTACATAGAAACACATCCAGTTAATAAAAAAGGTCTCATAAGAGTGTACTGAGATTACAATCTTCCAGTCATCAGAGGAAATTTAAAGAAGACGGTGCAGACACTGATCACAACTCAGAATTTCCTTTTACTTAGTTATACAACAAAATATTTTTCCTTTGCTATTCTTGTTTTCAAAGTGCTGTTCAAATTTTCAAAATTCCCCTTTTAAAGAAATCTAACCAATAGATTTCACAGATAAAACAGGTAGCCACTTAGCAATGTCTCACAGATTGAGCCATGAAGGTTTATGTCATTAAACGTTCAGGAAGATTCAATGCATTCCAAAGCCAGCAATGCAACTGCTTCTGGTTGCTCATTACACAGGTGTAAGGCTTTTAATCTTAGTCCCTTTCCTTGTGGCATTTCATTCTTCCCTTGGTAACCGATGCTTTCAACATGGGTCATCATGACAAGATGTTTAAAATTTTGAAAATTGTATTGTGTATGTGTGTGTGTGTGTGTGCGCGCACACGTGTGTAAAAGCAGAGTTTTAAGATCGGTGGAAGTAATTAAACAGATACAATTGGACTTAAAACCCAAACGAGTGGAGACAAAATGCAAAAACAGTGACAGCAGCTGCATAGCGAACTAATACCTGTCCCACGGCCTCTCTCTAGCTATGTGGTAGGGGACAGCTGCTAAATGGGAGTACTCCTCAGTTGCTTCCCCATCACATCAGGGTAGCAATGGTACCCATTCAAAAGCTCTGAGACTACTGTAGCACGAAGCCCCCACATGCTACCTCTTTATCGTTTATACTAGCACCTAAGTGTTTATTAGAAAATCACAAGCCAGGAATGGAGATTTTTCATTAAAAATAATTATGTATAGCCCTGGCCCATGATACAACTTTGTTGTTTGTTTGTTTTTTTACCCCCAATCCACTGAGTGAATACAGAAATAGTCCCTTAGCAAATAAGTGCATTGAGGAATTACTGTATCAAAAGCTGAGCCACTTTCCTTGAGGTTCTTATATAGTAGTCTACATGAGAAAGCTATAATTCTTTTAGGATTAAAGAATACTTATACCCAACCAATGGACAGAAGCTGGGGACCCCTGTGGTTGAATTAAGGAAAGGCTAGAAGAAGCTGAGGAGGAGGGCTCCCCCATAGGAAGACCAGCAGTCTCAACTAACCTGGACCTTGAGATCTCTCAGACACAGCCACCTGCCAGGCAGCATACACAAGCTGATACAAGGCCCCGGACACATATAGAGCAGAGGACTGCTGAGTCTGGACTCAGTCAGAGAAGATCCAACTACCCCTCCAGAAACTTGAGGCCCCAGGGAGTGGAGAGACTTTGTGGGGTGGGGATATCCTCTTGGAGATAGGGGAGGAAGAATGAGATGAGGAACTGTCAGAGGGTGGGCCAGGAGGGGAATAATGACTGGAGCATTAAAAAAGATGAAAGATAATTTAAAAAATGTAATTTCTGAAAAAACAAAAGTAAAACTGCAGCCTTCCTGGTCTATTGTTTAGACTTACTATTAAGTTATCTGCAACACTTTAAAAGTAACAGCCTACCAGGTGAAGCTTAACTTATTTCCATAGGGAAGGAACATTCAATATGCTAGTGACTGAGCAATTAAAGGCGGGAGGAGGGGAGGAGAAATTTGTCTAACTGTAAGGAGGAATGAGTTACTTTCTGTATTGTTAAAGATGATTGTCAGCCACACCTCATCAGCATGGAAATTAGATGATGGCTTTTATTGGAAGCAGTTAAATATAAATGATAAATAGACTCTGATTACTACAGTTTTTATTAAACCCAAGTAGAAAAATCATTGCCCTTAAAATTCACCCATACTCTATATAGATTGCAGAATGAGAGTAAAGGCTAGCTTTTGGGTATCTTCTTGCATGGTTACTCTGTGACACGGCATCATTGGTACCCAGTGAATTGCTTCTTCATCAAAGAAATGTATTTCTCATGAATTCTAGCTTCATGTGTTAACAACATCACAGTATTGTTTAATTCATAAGGTATTGCTATTTCAGGTAATGTATTTTCTCTGAGATCACTATGCAGGTGTTTCTACCTCAGGGTGGTGTTGTAATGCACCATTTGTTTCTTTTTTTTTTTTCTGGATGATAAAATTTCCGTGGGACACACAGGACAATCTCATCCTACCCAGGATCAAACTTTCAGCCCCCATCAGCCTAAACTTATTTAGTGTGTTCTCCTCGGGTTTTCAGGATTCTTGGCAGAAAGCATTCATTAGTATGACATGGATTATAAAAGGTTAGCTCTCAGAGGCCAGACAGAGCTCATTAGCACTGTCACCTTTCCTATTCATGTTGTGGATGGGGACCATGAAGGTTCATGACTGCTAGCACTCATTAAAATCCCAGGTAGTAAGTGTACACAGAGATTGCTGCTGCTGACAATGTTTCTTCATTTAAACCTGTGTGTTCTTATCATGAATAGGATGTTTGACAATGCTCATAATTGTATTCCCTGAAAGAACTCTATTGTTTACTTCTTGTTTCAGTAATATTAAGATATTTTCAAGGTCCACAACTACAAAAGGGCCTCATCTATGATGCCTTCTCAGTAGCAATGGAAAGAGGCTGCCAATAAAAAGCACTTTATGTATGTGTGGTGCATAGCATACATATTAGGCAGAGACATTTTATTCATAGCATATAGAGTTATCAGAGAAAAATTGTCTGATATTTTTTTCCTCTCTCCATTCATCTGTTTTTACTTGTTTGTATTTTGATACTTGGCAGATTTTCTGACTTCAGCTGAATAATGTAATGCTTGAAACAAAGATGCAAGGGAATATACAAGCTACTTCCCTACAAAGGCCCAAATTTACTTTAAAAGTTAAAAATTAAACAACAGAAAAATCCAAGCCTTTTAAGATTATTTATAAAATGTCTGTGACACTAAAATACCTTAATTAGTCAACTTCTCTTTTACTGATATCTTAGAAAATCTTAAAACTTGAAAGCATTCTAACCAAGGCAGAAAAATATTTTTACCAGATGTTATCAAAGTTATTAATTTGTCTTTTTCTTTAAACTCTGCTTAGGCTGTGTTGTGTTAGTACTGAACTGTCTTACTACAAAAGAATTTTTAAATACTCATTATAAATAATCTAGAGAGAAATAATCATTCAGATATTTTGTCCAAATAGCCTCATAAAATATTCACCCCAGCTCATATAAGCATATGACTTAGATAATTTTCTGTGGTGAATCTTCCTAACCTACTAATGAGACTTTCTGAAAAGAATTCTTCTAGTCTTCAATTTTTACTGGGTATAATTGGAATAACACCACTTGAGGAAGATATTAGCAAAGGTCTGGGGACATGGTGAGCTACAAACTCAATGTAAAAGAGAAGCAGTTCTTCAATTCGTTATTTTAAAGCAAAAACAAACAAAAACAAAACAAACTCAGTTCCTGCTAGAGGCCATATACTGCCAGCTACATGAACATCCTGGTGAAACTGTGAGTTGGTCATAGGAAGTGAAAGAGAAACAGAAGAACCACAGAGATGGAACGTAAAGGTGCACATTAGGTACGCATCCCAGGTCCTGTCTGTCATGTGAACGAAAACACATTTCCTCTCCATTTTTAGAAATACAATCACTGCATCTTTTCCATTTTGGTGAACCATGAGCATGGAAATCAGGGAAGAGGCCCAGAGTAAGTGTAAACTGCTAACACTGTAGGGTGAATGCAGTAAAACTGAGACTAGGAGTGACATATTAGGACAATACAGTAATAATCAGTTGTGGGAAACAACAAGGCAAGGGGTATTCAGGCAATTGAACATCCCTGCCCACGGTGGCCTCTTAAAAATACACAGAAAACTCCTTTCTTTATACATGGCCAAACACGTAAGCAAACGTGAAAAGCCCAGACAATACAACAGACACCAATTATTTGATGTTGCAGAAGCATAACAGCTGATTCTCTGCTTATTCCCTGGCATCTATGATGCTTATAATTGGACAGGTACAATACAAGTGGCTGATTTCAGATCACAGCTAATAAAGGAGCCTTGAAATGCTTAGAGTCGTTAGCTTGTTTGTTTCCAACATAACGCTAATCCTACGCACTTTTATATCTTCATTCCTCTAGGGTAAATCAATGGTGTTGCCTTGTAAGACAGGAGTGGGACATGAATATTGAACTCTGCACTGTGCCTTGCGATTTTCTTCCTATGTCTCTATAGTTTTCATCACTAAAGATATTTCTTCCTAGGAATATCAGACCTTCCTCCCAGTTTCATCATTACAAAGAGTGCTATCCATTTATGTATTTTTAGAATGACAGTTGATTATTTTTCCAAATTAAAACAAAAGAGCTAGCTTCAAGCTTCCACAATGACTCTTTCAATAAGATCGCCATGAGGAAACAAACTTTTAAAGCATTTTATGCCATTCTAGAGTTTTACTAAGAAATTTAAAATATTTCAGATATGAAAAGGCATATGATTAACTATCTAAGGAAGTTGTTGGAATTTTTTCATAGTCTGATAAAAATTTAAAAAGTGTTCTCATGAAGAGTATCCACTCATGTTCATTGAAGGTCCTGAACAAGCCTCCTAGAATTGAGTTACTACTCTGGGATTATAAATGTATTAAAAGCACCAGCAATTTTCAGTCAGCCTAAGGAAGAAGAAATAGAAATCATCTACATTTTTAATTACAGAAGACAGAGCAAGGCCTGAAAATGAAGAAAGGAAATGGCAGGCATTGTTGTGCTAATGAAATAAGGAGGACATTTTCTCCAGATGTGTACTGTTATACCCAAACGTCATCAATGGCAAGATGGCGATTATGAAGTGGGCTATCAAACACAATAGTGAATCCCAAGAAAGAACTTGCCCTATGAAGGTTCATATATTTTAAAATCTCATGTGAAAAGAGTAAGATAGCCTTTTGTGTTATATTCTGTAGTCACTGTTTACAAATAGCATCCATGGTGTATTCTGATAAAAACTATAAGGTGTTAGGTCTGTAGATTTAGTTTTATCATAAAGAAAAAATGTCACTAAAGGCCCACAGTAATGTGTACAATCTCTCAGGATAGGAAGGAGACATAACAAACAGTACTGAGCAATAAACAACTGTTATTTATACTGTATAGCTCTAAAGCAACAGTGAAAAGAAATAGTTCTTCATAAGCAATATTCCAGACTTATGCTCATGGCTTGTATAAGTGCAAATACAGAGACACCTTACCATACCATGAGACCATGGCTCGTTTCTCCATGTAATTTTTGTATCTTAAGTAGGTACCATGAAGTGAAAAGCACACAAATGCACATAGGTATACTCCTGCGTGATGCTCAGTTCCAGAAAAAAAAATGTCCCCCAACATGTATTCCCCTCAATGTAGAATATTTTGACCTGGAAACAGGATTATTTTTTGCATCCAAGATTCAGCGTCTTCTCACTAATTCTTATGCATAGTGCCTACCTAAATTTGCCATCATGAGTATACAGCAGCTAGTGGAAATGAGCACCATTTTACAGACTGTGGATGCGATCACTGATCTTTATGAAGGAAAGCAATCATCTCATAAAAATAATTAGCTCCAAAATCCATTTAAATAAACTAGTCTATCTAAAATATTTCTTTCAGTATTTCATATGATTAAGAATGGATTGATCACCATATGCTAACCTTTAGAAATTTGTAGTCTCAATTAGATTCAATGAGATTTAATGCTCAAAAAATTTCAAAGTGGCAAAAATTATTCATAATCCTAAAAAATCATAGATTATCAAAAATGTGGTCCTTTATTTATCCTAAAAAATATATTTCTTACAAAAGTAAAACATAACAGTAAAATCTGTTTGATTTAATGAGCAATGGCTGCTCTTTCCCCATCTTAGGCTCTTTATTAAGGGACTGAAAATTACACAGATATTTTTTTTTTGAGTCATGGAATTAAATGATAGTGTGAAAGAAAATCCTGGCTGTACTTATCCATTGGAAGGATCTCCTTTCTAAGATCAAGAATTAGGTGGCCAGAAGGACCTATACTGAAAGAGCCACCCTCAGTGCTGTGGCAGTTCAGGAGAAAGGTCATTGACTGACAGTCATGATCAGCTGTATCTGTTACTTTAAGTGGCTATACATTCTTCATGTGGCCATACATTCTTTAATCCTTTACAACCAGTGCCTATTGCCACCGTAGGTTGTACTTGGGGGAAAAAAATACACAAACTACTCAGTGTCATCCAAATAAAACGAAATGATATTAACAATTTGTCAGTTTGCCATATTTTTTTAAACGAAAGCTGCTCATCATAATTTGTCATCGAAATTATCTATGGGATAATGTGACACTTGAGTCACACACACACGCCTGCCTAAAGATGTACTGGACTTCCAGTGTTGGCTTCGAATTCAGCTCTGTTTGTTATACCATCCTTATATCTTCACACAGGAAGATATTTTTTAAAAATACACTTCTCTCTCTAACTGCTGCAGCTGCTCCTACTGAACACCCAGTGTTGCCAGAGAAATCACATCTACACATATATGTAAAATCAGGAAAACAAGCTGTTTTATCACCCAATTTAAAATACGCTCAATCAGAGAAAAGAACAACCAGTACAAAATCCAACTTGATGAGCAGCTGAAGATGAAAATACACTCAGATGCAGTTATAGAATCCAGGATGTATTTTATTCAGGGATGTTTGGATGAGACAAAGGACACTTCTTGCCTCAGGTTTTCCAAATCCCAGAATCAACAGGTGGGAATGATATGGCTTATATAATCTAAAATAGGGTTGAAAATGTTCTGTAATATCATCCCCAGGCTTTAGTGGTATGAAAAAGAAAAGAATTTTCTCCTAGAAAAATATAATTTAAAACATTATACCTTAAAAAAAAGTTCTGCCATAAGTTTTAATGAGAATAATAATTATCTGATATCAGAGATAAAATGCATTGTCAACTATCATCTTATAGTAAGTAAACCAACATATCACCTGATTGCAAAGCAAAACTTTGAAAATAGACTGACTAATGACACAGATTCAAACAATCAGCATTAAATCAATATCGCACAGACAGTGAGACAGACGACACAGAAGGAATGTGAAAACTAGGGAAATGAGCCTTACTCTTGACGGTCGCTGTTCGGGTACAGTTGTAAAGAATAGCCAGCTCCCCAAACACTTTTCCGGGGCCCATGGTGCACAGCTTCACGCCTTCTTTTGTGACTTCAACCTTCCCATCTGGAAGAAGAAGAGAAGACATGTTACATAGTCTCCGGTGCCATTTCATTTGCTGCCGCTTCATTACCAGCTGAAAAACATGGAGCTTAAATGTATCGGTGAACCAACTGAAACAAAGTTTTCCCTAAAGGACAATGCAGGACATGCAGTAATATATAAGAATCCCATCTCTTAAACTCTTCATCAGCAGATTTGATGTGAGACTCAAAAAAAAAAAAAAGAAAAAGAAAAGAAAGGCTAGGAAAAGCTGAGCATGAAAACAGAAACCTAGGAAACTACTCCATATGTAATTTTAGCAAACCATGACAATCCCAATTTTAATATTTGACATCCAAAAGGAAACTGGAGTAAATGGGCACATCTTCTATAGCCTGCCTCAGACTTGGAAATTCTCATTTTGAGCAAGGCAGTTATTATAAAGAGAGAAATTGCTCCCACCCTTGGGCATTATTTAATTGCAGCTTTTGGTATCTGTTTATTTGGAAACATCTTATCTGACCAAGGCAACCTGTTTCTCTGCTTCCCAGTCTGTGAAGCTGACTATCAGTCAGAACAAGAGCAACCACAGAGCAGGAGGACTGTTTATGCTCCACAATGGAATGGGAGAATAAAATGCTAAAGAAGGGAAAAGCCAGGGACATGCTACACACTGGGTACAGATTGCTGCTCACAAATAAGGACGCCAAGTGCTATTCATGGGGGGAATACTAATTTTAAAAAGTCAGAGCTGTGTAGCTTAAAATTTCCATCACCCAATACAACTAGGGGAGAAATCAAAAGCAACACACTCTATTCTAGAGGTAATCTTCCACTATTGCTGTTTTTCCAGTCTCTTACCCACTGTCTGTGGAAGAAAAGAAAACCTCTCTCTTGGTAAAAAGAACTAAGCCCTGATCAGATGCTTCCCAGTGTTGTTCTAATGTTAGGCCCCGTATGCCAGCATCAGAGCTGTTCTTTTATCTGCCTGCTGTAATAATGGTCTCTCTCTGTCTGTCTCTGTCTCTGTCTCTCTGTCTCTGTCTCTGTCTCTGTCTCTCTCTCTCTCTGTTTCTCTCTCTCTCTCTCTCTCTTGTGTGTGTATTGAGAATAAATTGATTCCTGTTTTTTAAACCAAAAGAGTTTAATGTAAATATGGGTTTAAAAATGTGAATCGGTACTTTAACTTCCGTCCATTTGTTGAACATTAAAGATGTTTCATCTATGCATCTGTGAGACACCATTTACTCTGTAGAGCAGTGGTTCTCAACCTGTGAGTCATGACCCCTGCCCCCCCATGTATCCTTGTTTCAGTTATCCTACACATCAAATATTTACATTAAGATTCACAAGAGTAGCAAATCTACAGTTATGATGTCGCAACAAAATGATTTCATGGTTGGGGGTGTCATCACAGCGTGAGGAACTCTATCAAAGGGTCGTAGCATTAGGAAGGGTGAGAAGGACTGTTGAGCAGCTCTCTTCTGGGCCTCCATATTTAAATAGTATCTGTGGACAGGGTAGTATAAGACAATTATGACTAAATACAGAATTTATCTACCCCATCGGAACTGAATTACCCCTTATAAGTAAGCTCACTGACCATAGAAAGAGAATGTCCCCCCACATATTCAGAGGTGGATGCTCACAGCTAACCATTGAACTGATCATAGGGTTCCCAATGGAAGAGTAAGAGAGAAGACTGAAGGAGCTGAAAGGGTTTGCTGCTCCATGGGGAGAGCAACAATACCAACCAACCAGAGCTCCCAGGATCTAAACCATCAGCTTAGGAGCACATAGGGAGGGACCCATGACTCCAGCTGTATATGTAGGGGAGGATGGCATTGTTGGACATAGGTGGGAGAGGAAGTTCTTGGTCCCATGAAGGCTGGACGCCCAGTGTGGGGGAATTCGAGGGTGGGGAGATGGGAGTGGGGGGGTAGGTGGAGGCACATCCTCATAGAAGCAGGAGGAGGGGGGATAGGATAGGGGTTCCTGGTTGGGGGGCAGGGAAATAGTGTAAGGGTATAGTATATTTACATAACATTTGAAATGTAAATAAAATATCCAATAAAAAAGAAGAAAGAATCACTCAGAGCCTAGTGAGGAGGTGCACCCCAGGTAAACCTCATCAGGAACCTGAAACAAAGATGAAATATATCTCTTATGTCACATATAAATTAAATGTTATTCAATTGTTAAAAAAAAGAGACAGAGAGAATGTCCTCTTTCAAGCTATATAAAAAATCAGCCAAGGAGTTTATTTATTCAAAAATACAGCATGCCCCATTTCTTTTAGTGATAAGTCTGTTTCCCTAGAAATTTCATGTGACACTCAAGAGTGAAAAAGAGCAATTACAGTGTGATAATAAAGAAATTATTATATTGTCTGAAGTCAGACTAGGACCTGAGACCTGAGTTTTCTTATCTGTTACTTACCAGCACTTTGGCACTTGGTAAATATATTTGAGTTTTCTTTTTTCTTTTTTATTTATTTATTTATTTTTTTTGGTTTTTCGAGACAGGGTTTCTCTGTGTAGTCCTGGCTGTCCTGGAACTCACTCTGTAGACCAGGCTGGCCTCGAACTCAGAAATCTGCCTGCCTCTGCCTCCCAAGTGCTGGGATTAAAGGCGTGCGCCACCACCGCCAGGCCTTGTTTGAGTTTTCAATACTTTACTGTCTTCTTTAGTAAAAATCAATAAAGCTAGAGCACCTATGTGATTGTTAAATTTAAATGAGATAAGACAGCTAAAATACTTATCCCTGCACTAAAAGTATAACACATGTCTGTCCTTACTGCTGACGTAACCTTCATTATGCTTGTTTATTATTTAAGTGGACATAAGAATTATTTATAATGTACTCCAATAGTCCATCAGCTACTTCAGTAACTGATGCCTATGTAGGAAAATAGGTTTTCTGTTATAAACAGTTTGTTTTTAGATTCCTTCAATGAGAAGTAATGGCAGTGAGGAAAGAACATTCTAGCACAAATCATTATCAGACCTAAAGAAGAAAACAGGAACCTAAGGAAATCAGTGATTCACAGGGAGAATGCCAAGTCTTTGGACTTTTCTACATTCATCTTTGTTCAGAGATGACAGATTTGAGTTTGGAGCTCCCAAGGATAAGAAGTAATAACTTCCTGATCGATTATAAAACTGTCAATCTAAAGCTTGTAGTGTTAATTATAAATATAATTAAAACAAGCAATGCTTAGAGGAAAAAGGAGTAGCTGTGTGAGGCTGCTTCTCTGTCTTTGAAGCTGACATTTTACAGTCTCTAGAGGAAAGCAACATCTAAGCAGAATGCAGCTGAGCGCTTTGAGAGTCACACTATCTCTACCAATACTTGCCCAATGAAAGACAACAAGTAACATTAGGGCTATTGTTTTGAACCAGAGGTTTCTTCAAGTAAAACTATGGACCCATCACATCAGAGCTGACTTATGGAATCTAGATGATTTTTCTTATAGGATGTTGAAACTACCCAGAGACCACCATGAGTATTACAGCCAGTCCTGCAGACATCCTTCCTTTCTGGACAAACCATATTCTTAGACCATCTATCTGTTTAAATGCATGGACAACTACTCATGTAGGTGGTTACAACTTCCGTTTTAAAAATCTCCAGAAAGCTCATGTTCTGAACACTATGAGACTCTAGTGTTTGAAATTTTTGCAAAATCCACATTTGGTTACAAATTATTTTCTCAATTTTCTTTTACAGAGTCTCACTGTGTAGACCACACTGGCAATGTATAGGCCAGTCCTATCTGCCTCCTGAGGACTGGGATTAAAGGCATCAGCCATTACACTCACCCTTATTATCCTAATCTTATTTGTCTAAATTTTTCCATCTAACTTAACTTTTGTTGAAAAAAATAGGTGTAAATTATACATGTGCTAATTATTCATTTATATATTAATAAGTGGTACTGCCAACAGAAGTTTGTGTTCCATATTAATTAGAATAGATAAAATATTCAGTATTATACTTGATAAATACCAGCTTGGATATGAATATATTTTCCAGGTTAAAAACTAGACAGTCAGTATGGCCAAAGTTACCAAGAAAGTATAAGTGATCCGATGCCATATGATATATGACACTTTTTTAAAAATATCTCTTTCTATTTGTTTCTTTAGTATTGCCTTTTGGATTTGAGATAGGGTCTCAAAAAGTCTTAGATAATCTCAAACTTGCTATGACCTTGATCTTTCTTGTTCTATCTTCAGAGTGATGAAATTATAGGAATGTGTCACCATGTCCCAATCAGTTTAAAGCACTGTTACTGTCGCTGGTATTACAGTTTAGTGAGCAAACAGACTTAAATCAGAAACAGAAAGTGCTTATAACCTGAATCATAATTGGATTGAATATTTTACTTCATAGCTGTTGTGAGGCTGAGGATAAGTAACAGAGAGAAGGGACAGATGAGAGACTCATATGACGCATACATGGCTTGAAGGACAGCTCTTTAAAAGGCGTGGAGAGGTATCAGAGTTTCCAACAACTCACAAAAATAGTTATTGATGAAAATGGTTATCGAACAGGTTAAGCTTACTTATTAGCCTTCATATCAACCTTCAAGTAAAATCAGAAGCAACTGTGCATTTCTAAATGCTTCTCTTTTGATTTTACTTTATATTAATCATTTTATTCATTTAAATTTCAAATGATACCCCTCTTCCTAGTTTGCCCTCCACAACTCCTACCATCCCATATCCACTGCCCTTTGCCTCTATAAGGGTGCTCCTCCTCCCACGCACCCATTCTCATCTCACCACCCTAGTATCCCCCTATGCTGGGCCATCAAGCCTCCACAGGACCAAGATCCTCCCCTCCCACTGATGCCAGATAAGTCCATCCTCTGCTACATATATGTTTGGAGCCATGGATTCTTCCACGTATACTCTTTGGTTGGTGGTTTAGTTCCTGGGAACTCTGAGTGCTCCAGTTAGTTGATATTGTTCTTCCTATGGAGTTGCAATCCACTTCAGCAACTTCAGCCCTTCCCCTAGCTCTTCCACTGGGGTCTCTGGGCTCAGTCTGATGACTGGCTGTGAGTATCTGCATCTGTATTTGTCAGGCTCTGGAAGAGCCTCTCCCAGGATAGCTATATAGACTCCTGTTAGCAAGCACTTCTTAGCATCAGCAATACTGTCGGGATTTGGTGGCTGTAGATGAGATGGATCCCTAGATGGGGCAGTCTCTGGATGGCCATCTAAATGCTTTTCAAGAATGGATTGCATAGTCACTTAAGAACACTGAGTACACTGTTTTTAGTGTCTATGAGTTACCTACTTGAGATATTTTCCTATTTGAACATATACTGCCTTTGCCAGATCTGCACTCTCACTTGCTTAAATACTAAGTGTGCATGTCCAGGAATTCCTACTCCCATATAATCAGCTTGTTGTAAAGTACTAGAGAGTCATCAGACCACTCCCAAGACCAGTGATTCTCAGCCTTCCTAATGCTGTGGTCCTTTAGAACAGTTCCTTGTGTTGTGGTGACCACGAACCATAAAATCAGTTTCATTCCTACTTCATAACTGTTGTTTTGCTAGTGTGATGAATTTTAATATAAATATCTGATATGCAGATGGTCTTAGGTATCTCCTGTGCAAAGGTTGTGAGACCCACAGAGGGTAGCAACCCACAAGCTGGGAACTACTGCACTAGAGCTGCTCATGTACTGATCATTTCTCTTTCTGCTCTACTCCAGTGGCCACCACTGAGAGCCTTGAGGGTGGCCTACAAGTGGTGACTCTGTTGTGGAGGAAAGAGTGGGATGCTTTTGTCTGAGGCATGTTTATCCTGAAACTTACATCACTATGACTTTTTTTTTCTAAAGTTGGTGCATTTCCTTCGGGTTAACATCAACAAATATAATTTATATTTCTTTTGAAAGAAAAGATAAAAATCAGTCATCATTTATTTGTAACTATTTCAATTCTTCAATTTTGACTCTTAAATTTTAGATTTCAAACAGACTTTTTAAAGAGTGGGAAAAACTAAATTTCATACTGTTAGTAAAGTTCTAGGCTTTTGAAATTATTCTTCCCCTTTGACTAATCCCAACGGTCCCTACAGACTCTCAGAATGCATTTGGGAAGCCAATAAGCCCAAGATCTAGTTCATCTTAGCATTTTAATTTGTTCTTTATACTTTACTTTTGTTTTATAGTGTGATACTCTCTGTTATTTTTTCCCTGTCTTCTGGTCATCATATGATACACAAAAAAACATACATGTCGTTTGGAGTTTTCCAAATTGCTAATGTGGTCTGTCCAAGAGAAGAGGTGGAAACAGCAGCCAAGAAGAGGGTCACAGTTATTTATGGCTTCATTTTGTTATTTTTTTTCTTATTCCTGCCACTGTCATGAATAATTGACAGCTGTATCACAGGACATTGAACACTTTTTAAAATGCTACTTTGGATGTCATATGCCTGTTTGTGATCTGGAATGGGCTGTGTCATATACCCTAAGCCTGACACTTTTAGCTGCAATCAATTTATTTTTGCTTTTGGCACCCTTCTATGTGCACGACTCTGGAGAGATTTGAGTGTTAAAAGGGCTATTAGAAAGTATCCCCACTTTTGTCTGTGTTTCATAAGAATTGGGAGTTTCAAGAAAAAAAGGAGAAACTGAATTTATAAAGAGATTTCAAATCCCCTGGTTTTATTTATCCTGTTTTTTTCTTTTCCTAACCTAGGGTTTTGAGCCATAAGGATTCTCATGATAAGTAGAATTAGCTTAGGGATTTATTACTGGCAGGCAGAAAGAATGGCTGGTAACAGCCTGATTGTGAACACTATGCTCAGCAGCAGCAATCTTGGTTGGCACATTGAAGACAGCTTGTTTGGCCATTAAAAGCAAACAGGTATTATATCAAAGTTTCCATCTAGACAATACCTCCAGTTTCTTTCCTTCCAAGCACTCTGAGTATGTGCTCGTGGTTTTGTAAGTTAGAGGCTATAGCCTAATGCTATTTGTTCTCTCATAAGGATTTCTGTCATTCCTAGATTCAACAGACCTTTCAGCATTCTGGTGGTTGAGCTATGTCTGCATCAGCACAGATACACTTTCCTCTGGGAGACAAGTTCATCTCTGGGTCTTCTTCTATCTTAACCAATTAAAGATTCTATCAGACCTGACTTGTGGGGTCATTTTAGATCAGAGGCTGTGTCACTTGGAGAAGAATGCAGAAAGTGACAAGGCAGGGCTAAGTAGAGGGACAAGCTTCCTCTCTCTTATGTCTACTTCCCAGGAACTGAATGCAGACTTAGAGATCTTGCTTCTCTCCGTACCTGCCAGTCACTTAAATCTGTCTTCCTTAATCCCCAACGAGTTGAGAAAAAGACAGCTTCTCTGGAGGAAGTAAGTTTGTTATGAGTGAAAGAATGACGGGGTATCAGGACCAATCGACTATCTGTTCAAGACTGCTTTATCATCTGAAATGGATATGGTTTCCCTGGATCTCAACTCCTATTCCTTAAATAATGTATTCTCCATGTAAGGGATTAAACATGATAAATGAATTTTTTTTTGGCCATTGAATAAACATCTATGTGAAATTGCCCTGTTACAGTATGCCATATTTCCTTCAAAGTTTGTTTTATCACTAGTTGATTCAATTTGGCTAATTAGCGTCTCATTAGACATGTGTACACAGCAAATTTTTTCTAAACTAGTTTTGCCTTCATAGTTTCTATAACCATTGGAGTTCATATAGTGTTATTATGATAACAAAGCTTCTCATTCAAAAGGTTTTTAAAATACAAAATTGTAGCAAAATACTTTTAATATTTGCTCTTGTCTTTTGTGTATAGGTGTTTTGCCTACATCTAAGTGTGAGAACCATGTGTGTGCTTGTTGCTCATAGATGCTAGAAAAGGGTCGCAGATTTCTCTGAAATCGAATGATAAGGCAGTTATGAGCTACTACGTGTGTACTAGGAAGCATGCAGAGGTCATCTTCAGAAGCATCATATGTTCTTAATCACTGAGCCATCTCTCTAAACCGTAGTCATATTCCTTAAAGGAGGCACAAATATGCTCAGTATCCAAAAGAATAGGGTAGCATTTAAGGGATGAGAAGCGTGTAGAGATTGAGATTCCATGCAAGAAGACTTTTGCTTCTTTTCCTTCAGTTAGGCAAATTTGAGTTTCTATATGGTCTTGACTACAGTAAATGTATTTGAAATATTTTTTTGTTATACAAAGTTATAAGACAAAATAGATTGCATACAAAATAAAATAATCACAGCTCTCCTTAGTTTCATAATCAGAAACATAAATGAGCTATATGGAACTAGAAGTAGTTAAAAGTGTAGCTAGGGAAGATGCACACGGAGATGCACACCGAGTTGTCTGACTCTGATTGTTAAGCTTCCTGTTCTAAAGTTACGGGCCATATAAACATACCCCAAAGAAAACAACGATGAGGAAACAGACTGGCTTTTGAGTGTATTGGACAGTTGGCTATAAAGAGCCATCTGAGCAATCAGACTGTTCAAGCAGCTGATATTGCAGCATTTCTAACTGTAGATTACACTGAAGGAAAAGAAAATATACTGGATGTATTACAAATGGGTCAGTCATGTACCTGATCATAGGCAAGGACTGGAATGTTCTTCCCAAGGATCAATATTATGGTTTTATATCTATTATGCTTTGAAGTCCTAGCAAACTATACAGAGAACACAAGATAAATATTTGTGACTTTCAACTTCTAGTTATGGGGAAAGCTAAAGACAGGCCAGACGAAAGATGTGTATACATAGGAAAGCAAGGGGAGAATAGATTATTCATTTCTGAAACATATGAGAGTTGAAAAGTTGACTTATTGAGTAGTCAGCTTATTAAACCAAATTCCAGCACTGAATGACACATCTTGCACTATTGTTTCTATAATAGGGTAATATTGTTTCTATAATATATGCTCACCTTCAGTTGGTCCACAACGAACAGAAGCTTGGGGAGATGGATTAGGAAGTAAAGATGCTTTCTGAACAAGCATGAAGACCTGAGTTAGAGCCGGTCTACCCTTGTAAAAGCAAAGCATGGTGGCACATGCCTATCATTCCAACAGTGAGAGGCAGAGAAAGGAGAAACATGAGGCCTTCTTGGCTTGCTAGTCTAATCTCAGTGGTAAGCTTTAGATTCTCTGAGGACTTTGTCTCAAAAAATGGGGTGAAGAGAGATAAAGGAAGACAACCAGTATCAACCTGGCTTCCATAAATGCACACACAAGTACACGAATGTGCACACCCATATATACCACACACACACACACACACACACACACAGAGGAAAATAATAGATAGCTATGCTTACAGTTCTCTATAGACAGAAAAATTGTAATACCACGACTATCAGGTTTTGAGATAGTCACATGACATTCATTTGTTTTACATTTTAATTAACCTTAGGAGAATTTATGATGCAATGCTATTTTTCCAGTTGGAGAAGGGGCATGTTTTACTTTTCAAGGAACATATGTCCAAGACTGGGGACAGTTTGCGTTGTCATCATTTGGATGATATCCTGCACAGATTTCAAAGGTGGTTTTGAGACTCCTATAATGCACAGGACAGCATCCTGCCAAAGAATTACTCAGTCCAAAATGTCAATGGTGCTGAAACCCATGAATGAAAAAAAACCTCTACAACTGATGGGTGAATACCTGCAGTATTAGTTAGTGAGCCCCACTATAACCATGCATGGCGTGAGTGCAGTCAAACTTCCTGCATCTCTGCTTCCCTGAGCAGCCCTAGCCCCATGGCGGGGCAGATAGGGGACCCACTTTTACCCTACATACGTGCCCTTACTATAACTTTCACAATGCTAAAATGCACTTCCTACCTTGAGAGTTTATATTTGATAACTTACAATAGGTGTATTTGAAGTGGTATATATATTTTCTCCCTTTACAGGAGACTGGGATTCTCCAGAAAACATAACAGATACATATCAACATTCACATTTTTTAAGGGAGCAGAGCAAAATAATACAAGTAACCACATATCTTAAAATGCTTTGGACATCTGTAAAAAAACACAAAAGGCACAAGCTTCAAATTTCTTTTCTCAAAAGCAAATAGACTGCTGGAAAAATAGCATTGCATCATAAATTCTCCTAAGGTTAATTAAAATGTAAAACGAATGTTATATGACTATCTCAAAACCTGATAGTTGTGGTATTACAATTTTTCTGCCTATAGAAAACTATAGACATAGCCAAATATATATATATCTCCACTGCAAACATAATAAGATCAGGATAATTTTAATGACTTATTCTGATTAATTTTACTTGTGTATACATGTGTCTGTGTGTGTCTGTGTAAATACCATGTGTGTGCTGGTGGCAAGCGAGGCCAGAAGAGGGCGTTGGATCCCTTGGACCAGGAGATTTAGGCAGTTATGAACCATGGGATGAACGTGAGTGCTGGAAATCCAACCCAGGTCATTTGAAGGAGCAGCAAGTGTTCATAGCTGCTGATTCACCTTTCCCGTCCCTACAATAATAGTTTTAGTATGTCTGTAATAAGAAAAACTGAAGGAGAAAGAAAACAGCTGAACACCTATTTAGTAGGCAAAGAAAACTAGAGAATGAAACCGGGCACAAAGTTTCACCAACTGATGAATGGTTTAGCAAAATGGCAGAATGTTGTTCAGCCTTAGTAAGGTGATAACTGTATTAACACTTGTTATATTACTTATGTTCCCAGAAAAAAATGGTGAAAAGGAGAAAGACTCACAAAACATACACTACATTATTTCACTGATGCAAAATGTTCAGAGTATCCAACTCTACTGTAGGAAGACAGAAAGATTAAGGTGCCAACGGTCTGGGAGAGATGGTAAGACTGAGGATCCTTTTGAGATAATGAAAATGTTCTAAATGAGGCTGTGGTGATGAGAAAACAGATTTGTAAATATTCTAAGAATTATTGAATTGAATATTTTAAAGAGGCAGATGGTATGGTGAATTGTCTCAATGAAGCTGTTAACAATGATTACTGAATACAGGCACATAGTGATTGCTCAATGATAAGATTAGTGCCCAACTCATAAATTTCCTCATGAGAATTTTTGAGTCGGACATGATTTGGCTTCTCACACTTCCTCAATAACCTCTCTGTTGCACCAACACTTTCAACAACTCTAGTCCACTTTCCACATATGACTTCTACCCTCTCCCTACTTCCCTATGTGAAAAAGAACACCCCAATCACCTTGAACTAAGCCACACAGCTGATGGCACAAATACTACCTGTGAGTAGATTCTATTCATTCCCAAACTGAAATGCCTCTGCCAACAGCAATGGATACAGTGACTTCCCCCATTTCTTGGAGAGAACAGGATTCACTCATTAAATATTATTCTGGTATAAAATCCCATGCTTGGAAGTTTAAAGCATTCTCTGGAGTCAAATGCTAATTGCTAGTCTAGTCTTCCCATGAACTGGAATCTTTTCTAAATGAGCCTGAACCTGAATCCCTGTCATCTGCTCACTGAGACTTCACAGCCTGGCTCAGAGGCTCTTAGCTTGAAATAATTCATGGATCTGTGAACACAGATATGGAAAAGGAAAGGACAGTTTTATTAACTTTCAACCAAAATGTAGTATTTCATAGCAACAAATCTCACCAGCTTAACACAAATTGTGGTGCCATCAATGGAAATATTTTCTTACTATATGACAATTATTCCAGATATCTTTACACTCTCTATAAAAATGTTAAAATCATCACCATTATTATTATCATTACATTAGTATATACTATTACTTAATGCACATAATAAAAATAAACCTCAATTAGTGAATCACAGTTTAAAAATATTTTTGTTACTGACTTCTAAATGAATTGGTTTCCTTTATATTCTAAAATACTTTATTTTATGTATTTGGAAATAGTTTGATATTAGATCCATAGGAATTGGGTTATCAACAATGCCCTTGGCAAAATAAAGATGAAGAACTCTCAGGTAATGGAATTAACCTCTAATGTTCATTTTACCCTCCACACTAAATGTTTAACCTCTATCAGTGAATACATTCTTCTTTTAAACATCTGTGGTGGATTTGTCTTTGTACAGAACCATCATTTAAAAAAGAAGAAGAAAGAAACCACAGTATTCCCTTTCCATTCATTGGCTGCCACCTTCCTTCTATACAGTATCATTGTTCAACTTCCTGAAGACACTGTGAGCAGACAGAGAGGATCACCCTTGCTACGGAACTCTTCAACTAAGTTGGAAGAGTAGTATAGCCACAACTATGTGTTGGTTCCTGCTGTCTTTAGGTTCTTCATATATATTCCATCGTGCTTCTTTCTATTATTGAGCTGAAATTTATTTAGAAAAATAATTCCTTTAGACTCTCATTAGACATGTTAGGATTTGTCTGAGAAAGCAGATTTCCAAAACTTGAGTTTTTCTACTTGAGGGGATTATTTGTAAGAGTTTGACATCACAAATTTTACCTCATTCTAATAAAAACTATTATGAATATTTCTCTAGTCATACAGTGATGAGGGAACGTTTTGCTGCATTAGTACAGCATAGTGAGGAAGAAAGGGGATCTAACAAAATAGTTATACTGCTTAGGAAAAGAAAAGCAAAAATTAGATATGCTGCTTAAATGGAAACCATGAAAATATTAAAATTCAGCTCAGGTTTGGACAAATTGTTTCCATACATTTGTGTGAATAACTTTTGCATTCTATTACTAATTAATGAAGTAGCAATAGTTTTAAATAAAATAATTTGGGTTTAAACTATTCAAAAGAATGTACATTTCTTGAACAACAATGAATTTAAGGAACTAATTTCTGCAGAGACATATTATTCTAATGACTTAGAGCTATCTATGAATAATAGGCTCCTATCTAAAAATGACTTAAATAATTTATCTCTTGACTAAATAACCTTTTAGCCAAATTGATGCTTAGATTTTTGTCTTAGTTCTTCCAGATTTTTGTTCATTGACTGACTCATGTCCGGAAGTTAAGGATCTCTCATCTGAGGTGCTGGTTTTCCATCTCTAAACTCTCTGCTATTATAGCATCAGAGAAGCAAATGTTATGAAATAAATATCTACTTTGCCTCTAGACGTGGTAATGACTATGAACAGATGAAAAGTAAGACCTACTACACTTGAAGTTATAAAGATAATGAAATAGGTATTACAGCAAAGTTATGCTACCATTCAGTAGTTTTTAGGTGAAATATTAGGGTGAAATATACATAAATGGTATTAGAAGAAAGCTCTGGTTTCTAATATATTAAAATTCATAAAATAAAATAATACCATACAGGATTGTTAGAACAGTAGAGTTTTAATTTACATTTAAATGTTAAGCAAGCACACTCTCTTACATATCATCAAAACCTGTACAATTTTACTAGCCTTGGGCTGTTAGATTTAATAGTTGCCCTATCAGACTTTAAGGTCTCTGACAGAAAGGTGTAAAGTCATGAAAGATGTCATCGGCCAGAAGAATATTCTAGGATTATAAGATGAAAGTAAAGTTGTTCAGGAAGAACCAGACAAAAGAGCTTTGCATCAGTTCCCCACATTTCCCACATATTTATTCATTATGTGATAGAGTGAAATTAGAAGTCTTATGCTAGATATGAGATTGATAGTGGCATAATAATCCTTAACCCATGTGGACAGCACAAACATACGGCGATAATCAAAATTCCAGCTGCTAACAGGATTCAGTTTTCATTAGCAGAAACTTAAAACAAGTCCTGGAAATATCATATTAAAAGAGTGTTTTAATTTATTAGGTTATGTGGTTATATGGTTTAATTAGCCTGTATTATTATCTAGCAATAAAGATTCCTATCAGTGATTCCATTTTAGCATTTGGTTTTTTTGGATGTTTTCTGGAATCTGTTCCATATGTGCTATTTTTTTTGTAGCATCAAAATATATTAACATATTGTCATAAATCTTTCATTACTTCCACATAAATGTAAGCAGTTAAGGCTCAACAGTGTGTTTGTCCATGTTGAGCAAGATACCAGTCCAGAAGTTTGTAGGGTGAGATTTTCACAGGAGAGTTAAACTTATAATAAAGCCCATGGTAACTGTCCACATCTCCGCAGGATTCCTGTTTTCTTAAGTGACACTGTTGACATGCACCAGTCAAAGGCAGTCTTTCAGCACATAGAGGACATAACAGCACAGAGACAGATCTCTTTTTTATCTTATTATTTTCCTTTTCGTGACCACTGAGAAACTATTTTAGGGTACATATCAATTTTTCTATTTGAAAAATGAGTATGGATCAATGTCTCTAGCTCTCCAGGTAAGAATTCATTCACAGAAATAAGTACTCACAGTCCTAAGGGAGAAAAAAGGGTAAATTTGAAAGACATTGGGATGGATTACAGAAGTCCACTTACAAGGTTGAGGAGATGGCTCAGTATGTAAAGCATTTGCCCCATAACCAGGGAGTTTGCATTTGGATCCCAGCACCAGTATACATGCAGACACAATGCCAGTATTCCCTATGGTGAGATGGGAGGTAGAGAGAAGAGAAATCCCAGAAGTTCCTGGGCTAGCTGACACAGGCAACACTGAACAACTACCTGCCTCAAACACATGAGGAGAAAACCATTTCCTAGTTTTACTTTGTAACCCCTCCTCCCCCACCAGCCATGTTCAAATCCTCTTATAGAAAAATACCTGCTAACCAAGAAACAAAGAGACAGAAGGAGTTAATTTTTTTCCATATGAGGTAGTGAAGTCTTACTTTAAGCATTCATGTTGAGCTTCCCAGTAATCAATGAAATTTGTCAAACTGGTTGTTTCTCCTTCATTTGGTGTAATCTCAGAGAGTAAGAATTGCATCTGGTAAACAGACTTCTGAGCTCGAGTGGTTGGAAACTTCCAAATCATCATTATTGTGCAGGTGAGGGACTGTCAATAACAGACTTTACCCACGCAGATTTATGAATACTCTGTTATGAGTAACTAAATATCCACCTTTACTGAACTACTTAAGTGAGGAAAAAGTTGCAGAATATCATTAAATTGAAAGAAAACCCAGAGTACTTCAATCATTCACATTCACCAGTGGGCTTCCCTTCTTAGGGGCAGGTGCAATCTTGCCAAACACGGATCTCCAGTTGCAAGTCTCTGGCACAAATGTGAGAGACAAATATTTGCTGATGAATGTTTGAATGGGGGTTTGAGGTTAATGGAAGACATTTCTTCAGAGAGAGGAGTAATTTTTTTTGAAGCGAATGTTTCAGTGTAGAAAAAGAGTTACAAGGCTATTTTTAACTGGCTCATTCAGTTAGCAGGGCAGGCAGTTATAGATGGTGAATTATGTGTCCAGTCATACAAAACATTTTAAGACCTATGAGTCTTCCCCAAACATAATGTTATAAAATGTCCTTTTGCTAAAAATACTGGAATCAAGTAATTATCTACTTTTGAATTTTAATGAATAGGCCATCTGTTCTTTCAAATTGGAAAAATGAAATTTTTCTACAAATTAACTACTTGATGAGATATCCCTTGTGACAAAATCTGCGTTTGCTGTTTCTACCATAGTTAACTTAAAGGCAACACATAGCATATTATAGCATGCTCTGCTAGTGTTTGGAAAATGTTTTCCTCAATTGTGTTATAATTACGGTATCCGTTCTTCTGACAGGCTGTACTTACAATTATCAGCATCTCGTTTTTATTAACACAATCACAGAAACAGTTTTAAAATGAAGCATTGGGAAGAAAATCCTGCCTGGTTCATTTGTGATGAGTGTGACAGATTTGAACTGTAAACATACTGTTTTGTGGCTTACCATAAAACCATGAGCGACACAACTGCTTCCAATGTCTTTATTGCACAGTGTCAAAACACTTAAAAAAAAAAAACCTTTCTGTTGTGCTTTTTGCTATGGGAGCTAGTTAATACATGTGGCTACTTAAATATAAATTAGTAAAAAATATAATGTAAAACCATCTTCCATTAATCACAGTCAAGTGCTCCAATGCTCCACATGGCTAGTAGCTACTGTACTGAACGTTATAGAAAAGTTCAGTCCTTTCAGAGAGCTCAGGTGACTGTCACTGTAGAATCTTTGGTAGCCTCCATAGTGACTCGAAGGTTGTTTATCCACTGAAAGGTCTTAACATGACGGTGGAAGATGATGAACTTTTAAGATGTGAAGCCTACTGGACATTAGAAGTATACCTTCAGCTGGGTCTATGGGACCAGCCTTTCCTTCACATGTGCTCTCAAAGTCACAGCATGGCACAGACAAGAATCCCTGTTCAGAGCTGGGATAAAGTCAGTGTTGCACAGTTGACCATCCAAAATAGTGAACTACATATAATTTTTAAAACACAGTAGCTCTTTCTCAAGAGTTGTGTCTGAACTCCCCCAAGTTCTCGTGGCAACCTCCGCAAAGCCGCCAACGAACTCCATGGCTGTGCCCTTTCTCCTGACCACCTTAGTCGCCTAGGATGGAAAACACCAGACAGCCTTAATATTTAAAATCAACCAGATAACTCAATGGCTGGGTAAAAATATCCTGCCCCATCCTCCTTAGCCTTCACCCAAGGCAGAGGCTACAAACTATAGATGCTCTGAGATCTATGTGTATGCCCCATCCTCTGCTCCACCGCCTGCTGTGACTTTTCTCCCTCATACCCTTCTAGTCCTTCTAAGTCCCACCTTTTTGTACTACGATTGGCTTCTGCCTCCATTATTGACACAATCAAGAACCAATAAGGATATCAATACCGCCCTACAACTATAAAAGTCAGACTTTCATGAGAACTTCCTTGCTGTAATTTAAAATGGACCAGAGTTCCCCAGCATACTAGCACCATTCCATCCTTCCACAGCTCCACGTGCACTCTCCTTTGGTTTGGTTCCCAGATAATCTAGGTCTGCTGCTACCTAGTTCATCAAAACTCCATCTCCTTTTCTGTCATAGTTGAATGATCCCTTATATCTTTCATCTTTTTAAAATTATTAGAAGGAGAAAGACAAAAAGTGTGCCTTTATAAAAACACAGACAAAAAAAAAATGAGTAGTACTTTATCCTCAGTGCATAGCTATGTGATTTTGGCAGCTGAGCCTTTTGGCCTAATTAAAAAAGAAAATACTGTTAAAATGTGAAATTGCACCTGACATCAAAGTGCTCCCATGCTATTTCGAGTGCAGAGAGTACTCAGGATACTGCTTTTGAGACATGGCTTGCTCCACTTTGTCTTCTTATCCAAAGATGAAAGAGCCTCAACTGAGTGTTCCAAGCGAAGGTTGAAGGAATAACCTCGCTTGAGCACCTTTCTCTGCACACTTGTGTCACATGGGATTCTGCGCAGGATATTGAGCTGGTGAGGGACATGACGGCCCAGTCAGCTTTGTCTTCAAATTCTGCCCTTGGCTTTCGGGTTTTTACTTCCATCCTCTTCCACTATCCCCCTCGACACCCTCTTCCACTATCCCCCTCGACACCCTCTTCCACTATCCCCCTCGACATCCTCTTCCACTATCCCCCTCGACATTCTCTTCCACTATCCCCCTCGAC
>NW_021604599.1:1353213-1353850 GCF_004785775.1 Grammomys surdaster | reverse complement strand
TCTTCCACTATCCCCCTCGACATTCTCTTCCACTATCCCCCTCGACACTTCCCCCCACACAATGACCCACACACACCTATGGGCTCATTCTTTGGCAGGTTTTTCTTTCCGGAGTCTATACCTCTCAAAAGCCCTCACTATCCAAGGCATCTCTTATTTTAAGGTAATTTCTCATACTTAGTATTTCTAGCTATCACAGTATACAACTAGTATAAGAGCTAACCCCTCCATTGCCTTTAACTTTTTCCCAGCTCTTTTCTCCCTTCTCTTCTTTATGTAAAAATAATTTTTTATCCAAAACCACATTGTCATCCACTCAGAAAAGAGGCATTTCTAGCAAACACTGTGTGTGCTTAATAGACTAGTTTCAGATCAAATTAGAGTCATATCTTTGCAACAGATGAGTACATTTTATTAATTTATAGATTAATTTATAAATTATACATTAATAATTTAATTTAATAAGAATGCATTTGTACCAATGCCATGTGGTTTTTATCATGATTGCTCTATAGTACAGCTTGAGGTCAGGGATGGTGAGTCCCCCAGAACTTTTCTTATTGTTGAGAATAGTTTTTGATATCCTGGGTTTTTTTTTCCTTTTAAATATTCCAGATGAATTTGAGAATTGCTCTTT
>NW_021604599.1:1339941-1352813 GCF_004785775.1 Grammomys surdaster | reverse complement strand
TCTTCCACTATCCCCCTCGACACCCTCTTCCACTATCCCCCTCGACATTCTCTTCCACTATCCCCCTCGACACTTCCCCCCACACAATGACCCACACACACCTATGGGCTCATTCTTTGGCAGGTTTTTCTTTCCGGAGTCTATACCTCTCAAAAGCCCTCACTATCCAAGGCATCTCTTATTTTAAGGTAATTTCTCATACTTAGTATTTCTAGCTATCACAGTATACAACTAGTATAAGAGCTAACCCCTCCATTGCCTTTAACTTTTTCCCAGCTCTTTTCTCCCTTCTCTTCTTTATGTAAAAATAATTTTTTATCCAAAACCACATTGTCATCCACTCAGAAAAGAGGCATTTCTAGCAAACACTGTGTGTGCTTAATAGACTAGTTTCAGATCAAATTAGAGTCATATCTTTGCAACAGATGAGTACATTTTATTAATTTATAGATTAATTTATAAATTATACATTAATAATTTAATTTAATAAGAATGTATTTGTACCAATGCCATGTGGTTTTTATCATGATTGCTCTATAGTACAGCTTGAGGTCAGGGATGGTGAGTCCCCCAGAACTTTTCTTATTGTTGAGAATAGTTTTTGATATCCTGGGTTTTTTTTTCCTTTTAAATATTCCAGATGAATTTGAGAATTGCTCTTTCTATTTCTGTGAAAAATGAGTTGAAATTTTGATTAGGATTGCACTGAATCTGTAGATTGCTTTTGGTAAGATGGCCATTTTTACTGTGTTAATCCTGGTGATCATGAGCATGGTAGATCTTTCCGTCTTCCGAGGTCTTCTCGATTTTTTTCTTCAGAGATTTAAAATTCTTGTCATACAGATCTTTCACTTGTTTGGTTAGAGTCCCACCAAGATATTTTATATTATTTGTGGCTATTAGCTCCCAGGGACTAAACCACCAACCAAAGAGTACACATGGAGGGACCCATAGCTGTAGCTACATATGTAGCAGAGGGTTGCCTTATCCGGCATCAATGGGAGGGGAGGTCCTCAGTCCTGTGGAATCTTGATACCCCAGCATAAGGGGATGCTAGAGCTATGGGTCGAGAATGGGGGTGGGTGGGTGGGGGAACATCTTCATAGAGGCAAAGGGAGTTGGGGATGGGATGGAGGGTTTGTGGAGGGAAAACCGGAAAGGGGGACAACATTTGAACTGTGAGTAAATATAATAATCAGTAAAAAAGGAAAAGAAGAATGTATTTATAATTTAGAAATTAATTTATATTTATTAATTAATTTATAGGGTGATTGTTTTACTGTTGGTACAATAAAACTTTAAAGTGCATCAGGATTACCAATTTTTCTTTAGGCAGACTACACAGTGTTTTCAGTATGGATGCTTCGGATCAGGCTTGGATTAAGTAGATCGAGATATCTAGTGAATGAGATATCCTAAAGCATCACAGATAATTTCTACTTGCTGACAAGTTTGGCCTTGAAGATCACCTAGAACACATACAATATCCCATAAGAGCAGACTAGGCTCACAAACTAAACAACAAATCTACATTTGAGCTGGTGGGAATGGAGACAAGGAGAAAGCCTTTAGACCCAACCCTCAGAGAAATCCTATCTTGGTAGTAATCAACAGCTGTGTGATTGTACTTAAAAAGACCTGCTCCACAGTATGGAGTTCATGCCTGGTACTGTAAACCTTGCCAACTGTCTATGGCTAATGAGGTCATGGATCTTAGTGGAGAGCCTATAGCTGCCACTTTTCTAAACCAGTTTAATTCCTAAGTACATTCCAAGTAATTATTCTTTTTTTTGTTAGTATTTTTTATTAGTAACTTTTTAAAAATGTTAATCAAAAGCTTTATAAGTTTGGTAATGCTCAATAACAAGATACCCATACAATCAGAAGTGTAACCCAATACCCAACCTAGATATACCAACTACCTTTGACTGACGGAGACACACGAACCCCCCCCCCCTCTCCTCTCTCTGTCTCTCTCTCTCTCATCTCCTAGCTCCTCTCCTTCTCCTCCTCCTCTCCTTACTCTTCCTCTTCCTCTCCTTACTCCTCCTACCTTAGCTCCTCCTACATATCACCCTTCCTGTTAAAATAAAAAAAACCCTTTTCTCTCAAAATACAATTAGAGCATAACTATACCAAAAGATAGACCTAATACCCAGTCCATCATTTTGTTGACTAAAAAGAACCTCTGTCATCTCTCCTAACTAAAAGACCAACTACTTATTCTTATACATGCAGATAAGTGTAGCTCCCACTCCTTATCAAAGAAGCTTCTATTTGTAGCAGAGACCATTATGGAAAAGCCACAACTTGTCAAAACATGAGAAGCAACTGATCATGGGGTGCTCAGCCGCAATTAATATTCTACAACACAACCCCTAGACCTAAGGTTCAAAGAACACTAGGCAAATGGGAGAGGAGATTATGAAGGATAGAGGACCCAGAAGTCTACTCTAATATTGTATCTTCTAGCTATGAAAAGGAACCCATATCTATGAAGTCTCAACAGTATGGATACTCAAGCAAGACCTCGACAATGACAGCACCAGTTGACGTGTCAATGTGGATGGAAGAAATCTCACTGAGTTCGACCACTAGAAGAATGAAGAGCTACAGAGAATTAATGACCTGCTAAAGGAGAATTATCCTCTCCAGGGATGAGCCTCCGAATTAGTTATCAATGCCAAGTGGTGAGTCCTAAAAACATGTACTTCTGAGCAGCAGTAAATGAACTCAGTAGCTTGCTTTATATATTTACTCATTTGTATATTTGTATATGTGTGCATAATGACAATTTGTTTATAAATGTATGCATGTGTGCATAACAATAATTTGCGTATACACCTATGTATGTGTGCATAACAATGATGATTAAAGAAAAAGCGACCATGAATTTAAGAGAAACAGGGAGCATATGGGAGGGATTAGAGGGAGGAAATGGATGTAATTATTTTTAAATCATAAGTAAAAATTTTAAAAATACAAAAATAACAGTGGTCAAATTTTCTGGAAAGACTTGAAAAACTGTAAAGGACCAGATAGTAGAAGTTTTAGTGTTTATGGGCTACATGGTTGCTATTGTTTCTATAGAAATCTGCCCGTGTAATAAGAAAATAGTCGCAAGCAACATGTAAATGCCCAAGCATGGATCGACAGTAAGAAAACTTTATTTATAAAACCAGGCAGACGCTTGATTTTGGTCTGCAGACGATACTTAATGAACTTCAGCATTAAAGAGTTTGGCAGGGAACTTCTCTAGAAGTATTATGATAGGGTTCATCTGTACAAAGACTCCATAGCAACACTTCCCATCCCTTGTGTTCTTAATATCACCTTACCATTTTCCTATCAAGAGGTGATTTCTTTTCACAGTCTCCTTTGATGTGCTCTAGAGTTTCTTTGAGTAACTCAATATGGTGAAAGTGGTTGTTTCATATCAGATAAGTCTATTCGTAGCTGCCCTCCAACTAAAACCACAGGACAGGTCCTCTATTAAAAAACACCTAAACACAGGCAACCCACAGCACAGGAGGGGCTGCAAGCTACTGTAAGCCACTGAGTGGTTTGTGTATAAAGTGTATGTAAAACTTTGGCATCATTTACACACTGGTGCCACTTTTTTTGCTGATGTCAGTGGTTTTAGTTATGTAGATAGCTACCACTAAATAGAATGGTAGAAGGCTTTTCATTGCCCCAAATTAAACAAATGCATTTCTTCTAAAATTCATAGATTACCCTTATTTATTTTAAGCCACATATCTAGGTCACCTATAAGTACAAGGACTATATTAAGCAAATCCATTTGCAAAGCATCTTAGGCTTTTCCTTCAGACTAATCACTATCATGCATAAATTCAGCCACTTTTTTGTTGGACAAGTGGAAAAGGGTTGAATACATCACATTTCCATTGTCGCCATATCTTCTTCAACCAGTGATTATGGGAAGAGGGAAGAGTTACTAAAAACCCATTATAGTACTAATTTTGAAATGGATCTGTCATCAAAATTAGTGAAATGATTAAATTATATTAACTCTAAGCATTCATGATTCTTTGAAACAATGAAACTTACTGCTTTGATAACCAGGACCAAAAATATACAATGTTTCAAAATTGGCAGATTTATACAGTGAAATAATAGAGTCTGAGAACTTAAACATAAGTACTGACTTTGTATGTAGAAGATGTCCCAGGACTTACAGGTTGACTCACTTGTCATGATCACCACATAGTTATCACACCAGACAAGTGATCAGACTAGTGTCCATTCGCACAGTAATCAATTCAGATGAATAACCAAGCAAGTGTCCATTTGAATTGTAACCAGCCCAGATTAATGATTATACAACTGTCTCTTCAGAAAGTAATCAAGTCACATGAGTAACCAGTAATAAACTCCATGAATGACCAGACTAGTATCTATTTCCATAGTAGCAAATAGCTACTTGTGAGAAACCATTCCTAAACTAATCTGTCCAGAATACTGATCAAGAACAAAGGTCTTAAGAATCAACTCTTTTCAGCCTAGATGAATGATTTGAGCACTGTCCATTCACACAGCAATCAACACATATGAGTAACCAGTCCAGTGCTTATTTACACAATCAGTGCAGATGAATGACCACACTAGCATCTACTTGCACAGTGATCAACTCAGATGAATGACCAGACCAGTGTCCATTCAAACAGCAATAAACCCAGATGAGTGACTAGACCAGCATCCATTTGCACAGTAATCAACCAGGATGAGTGTCCAATCAGTGTCCATTTCCACAGCAATCAATTCAAATGAGTGAGCATTTTACCTTTATCTGGTGAAAATAATGAACTTCTTTCCCAGGTTTTGACTATAAATAACTCTAGATAAGTTCAGCTGGGAAGATTATTAATGGTACAGAAGTAAAGTCTAATGTGCTCCTATGAATTCAGTGAAAGACAGATGCTAAAATCCAAAAGGCTCTTGCCTGAGGGCAAGAATCAGGATTCTGAATACCTAAAGCTAGAATGGAGAGAATATGGAGACAATTATAAACCTGGTCTAAGGATGAGGGGAAGGAAACAGCACAGAGGAGCCAGTCCCTGTATCTAAGCACCATGCTTTAAACTGAACAAGGATCAATGTCTTAAGAATCAACTCTATTTAATGGACATGAAAAATTAGGTCACAGAAGTTCAGTAGCTTTGGGAAAAACAAACACTCTAGGGATGAATCCAAACTGGACCTTAAGCCCTGTGTCTCTACTTCTGTTGGGCTCCTTGTCACTCTAGTACTGCTCCTTTAGAAGGACAAGCTGGTGAGGTTGTTTGGTAGATAATATAATTGCCACTAAATATGACAAATTGAGTTTGATACCTGATACATATAGTGTGTATATGTATATGATATATGATATATATACATATACATAAAAGTGTGTATGTATATGTATATATGTGTGCATATGTGTATGTGTCTATGTATATATATATATCTGAATACATACACATTTTTTAAAAACAAAGGGAAAGCAATGTTTCCTTTATAATTGTCCCTTGTTTTCTTCTTTAAACTTTAATGAATTTTAATATCTCAAATTCATGTTTTTTATCCTCATGTTCTTCCTAATTTTATACAATCCACTCCTTTCTTATAAGTTCTACAGAACTGAAGTGCACCAGGAGAATCTTGTACTCGGGATTAACCTTCTAAATTGTTTCAGTGGCTGTTTTGCAATTTCCTTCAGAATCCTTTACCTTTCTCAGAGAAGTATCTGCAGAATAATGATATAGGCAAAGCAATGCAGCCGTATTAGCATGACAAGCAGGAGGGGCCCACCCTTGTGCCAGTGTCGAAATGATAGAATCCATAACAACTGTAAACTTGTCCATCCATAACAATCACAAACTAGTCTAATGTTGAAATTAGTGGCTGAGTGTGTACAACAGCACTCGATTTGGCTCCATTTCAATCCAACTCTGTTGTCTTGCATCCGCTAGAACTGAAGTAGCTCTGGGTCTCTTATTGACTCGTGTAATCTCTTGAAATATTTCTTTACCTTACTCCTAATCTCCACATTTCTTAAGGCAGAAGAACTATGATTCTTACATCACGTTCTCCAAGCTAAAAAGAATTCTAAATTTCCAATGACCTATTATTTGCCCTTTATCTAGATTTTTCTCTTAACTTGAAAGACTAGTTACACTATCTGGTGATACAATGCAGCATCAATGATAGACTGACACACTCAATGTCAAAAGAATCTAAATTTTGTCCTGACTCCGGAAGTAAGACACTGGCTGCAACTCTTTAGCTTTCCACAGCTCCAGCATTCTTTGGGAAAAAAAAAAAGTGATCCTGGAAAGTTTCAAGTTAAACTCTGTGATGACATGAACCTTAAATATTTACTTAAAAAGAAAACAAAAATTCCTGTGGGCGTTAAATCTAATTTTCGGGATTTTATTTTTAAAGAAACAAGGGATTCTCAAAAATCCAACCAAGATATTTGGTTACAATTAGTGAGGTTATGAAGGCTAGTAGCAACTTGCTCTCCACACAGACCCATTCTTCCACCCAGGTCCCTTATTGGTCCACTTAGACAGATAAATGTGAGTGGTTTGGAGTGGCTTTGGGTTCCTCATACCCTGAAGCATGGATATAGAAGAACATCCTGCCTTTGGGAGCCCAAGAAGCTGCTAATGGATACACTATCTGCAAGGTTAAATGCCCTTTGCTGGGGTTTACACGCCTTAGGAAAGCAGTTCTGACACTTAGTGCTTTCTCTTGCTTTTTAGAATAGGAGGACTAGGAAAGTTATTTTGGCCCCTGGTTCTGAAAGTTCAAGAGCATAATGCTGGTATTTTGTCACCTTCTGCTGAGAGCTTAGTGCCACTTTAACTCCTGGTGAAGTTACAGAGTGAAAAGTAGGAACAAATGGTTTCCTGCAATCTACTTTCTGTTCACAAGCTCAGTTCTTTGAGAACTGCATTAATTCTTGAAGACTCGGTCACTTCTTAAAGGGTCATCAAAAACTCTCAACAATTTATATTGGGGAGCAAGTCCCAATTCATGAGCAAACAAACAATACTTAAGCCACAACAGAGACCCATAGATATCTTGGTTTTGAGAAACAATTAGTGTAGTGATAGAACTCATAGATACAGTAAGGCACAAATTTAATGACAAGTACTTTCCCTCTCACTTCTTGAAAAATTTGGGTTACTATGTAAAGAAGTGTGTGTGTTATCATGCGTAGTTCTCTCCCTCTTTGTCTTACCTCACACAAACAATTCTTCCTGCTTTGGTATCACATATATTTTGGTGTGTTCTTTTGTGTTTTTTTCTTATTCTCTTTAGTCTTCTTGCTATGCTCTCATAGCTCCCTTTATATTTTCCTTTATATTTTCATGTCCCACAACTATGCATATTTATTTAAAAACCAGACTTATGTATAGCAATATAATTTACACATTAAGTCACACAATAACATGATATATATATATTTAGACCTAGATTTTTGCATCTGAGAGTAAACATAATGATTTTTTTCATTTGGATTATTTTGCTTTACATAATGATCTCCAACTCCATAAATCTTTTGAAAATGGCTCAATGTCAGTCATATTTATAGCTGAACAAAGTTTCATTGTTTATATATGCCTCATTTTCTTTGACTATCCATCTATTGAGGGTTACTTGATTTTTTTCTTTTGCCTTTGTGAATAGTGCAGCTATAAACACACATGGCGAAGTAACTCTGTGTGTTTTACTTCATCTCAACAGAACTGAAAGTTAACATGCTGGGAATACCTGTCCAGATCTGAGGCTGAAGCATGTAATATTCACACTCACTATATAGTGACTAGTTATGACCTGGTTTCTGCAGCAAAGCTTTGACCTCCATCTTCCAGTATCTATCTCTCCTACCTCATTGGGAAAGTCATGATATGTGTTTTAAAAAATAAAAATTTTTATAGAATTTTAAATTTGACCACAGACTATATTTTCTACCTAAGACATATCAGAATTCATTTCTGAAACAGACAATTAGGTTGGTTTCAACATGTTTTTTTTTAATTATTATTTTATTTTGGAAAAATTGTCAACTACTTGTTGGCTCCAGGTGGTTCCTAGTACTTTTGACTAATCTGCAAATTTCTCTGGAGAGAATTCAGGTTCACTGTTTAATCTGTGCAACTATTAATTTATAGGCTTATAATTTCAGTTTCACATGTACAGCAGATCTTACAACTCTAAGGCCACAAATGCAGTAGATCTGGAAACTTAAGGTGTAAGTGTTTGGAATTTCAAAAGGAAAGACAGTTCCTGAAGAAGAGCTTTCATTGGCTATAAGCAAACCTGAATTAGAGAGGCTACATAAATAAGTCCCTATTGAAGAAACAGGATCTCAGCTAGGATCAAAGTCAACATCAGCAACAATGGATTACATTTGTAGCATGCATTTTCCAGGTGACACAGAACATATAATGCTCCACTCTGTGTTCTTCCTCCCAAAACAACATAATCCCAATCTAATATGAAGGGAAATCTTAATCAAGGGATATTCTATAAAATACATCTTTTCACTTATTTTTTTCAGATGAGTATTTCTATGTAGGGCCAGGTGACCTTGAATTCATGATCTTCCTGTCCCAACATTCATGACTAGTTCTAACAAATACATCCCCAATTAATTTTCAAAACAGTCGAAGGTCATTATCATAAACAAAAAAGTCGAAGAAAATACTATAGCCCCTAAAAATTTAAGGAATTAAAAAATAAATAAGTGTAAAGTGAAACCTCCAATGATATCTAGGAACAAGGAAAATACACTATATGACTGTTATAAGCTAATGGAAAAGCAAGTTTAGTTAATAATAATGTGTCAAAACTGGTTTGAGAAGTAAAACAAGCACCATATAAGGCCTCACTACTATATTGTTTGTTGTTTTTCATTGTTTCTTTGTTTGAGACAGTGTCCTTTAATATCACTAAAAGGCTAGCTTCACCTTACAGTAGTCCTCCCACTTGAGCTTGCTGCGTGCTGGCATTAGAGCTAGCTGCAAGTCACCAACTGTTTTCATTGCAAATAGAAAGCAATCTGAAAACTAAAGAAAACTGTGTTTTCTTCTAGGATTTTAGATATTAATGAAGTATAAATCACCTCATTCCCTGTTCAATTCAAGACTGCAGACTAGAGTTTGTTCTGTGGAAGGAGAGAACTTATTCCTAAAAGTTAACTTTATTCTACACACACACACACACACACACACACACACACACACACACTGGCTAGCACACACATCTCTCTCATACACATTCACATATAAATAGCAAAACTATTACTAATAATAATTTAAAAGCATGAAGATATGGACTCCTTGGAAAGAAATCATCTCTACTGATTTCTTTGCTACATTAAAACATTTGCTTCATTTTTAACTTTTAGAAACTTAATTATTTTATTAAATGAGACGAGTAGAAATCATCTACTCACTCTCACTGTAGTATATAATATTGAATATATAGTTTCCATCTTCCTGAAACTTACCATTAAGAAAATGTCTAGTGTCAGAAAAAAATAGATAGGAAGATAGGAAACTACAGAATAAAATACGCCCTGTTGGGTGAGTGTTTATAAGGAAAGTATGATTGGATGTTCCACTCAATCTTGTTACATAGAATTGGAGACTGAAAAATGTTTACGCAACTGTGATTATCTTATTTGAGCTGCAAAGAATTCTGTGGAAGACACTAACATGCCTTAGGTAACACACTCAATGATATTTACTTACACAGTGTCACAAAACAAAAAGAAAAGCAAAGAACCAATCAAATTGCTCCAAATTATAAGCCCCGGGGATTCCTCTATGTTAATTAAATTCAAGGGGGGAAAGTCCTTCTCCTAAGTAGTTGATAAAGTGAAAGACCCCCAAAGCAGGGCGGAATTCAGGTCATCAAGGGAAGGAAAGAACAAGAATAGCAATGCAGATGATTGGCAGAGGTGGAAGATGAGGAATGTCATCTGGAGATGCCATGCAATTTGAGGCAAGAGGGACTGACTGGCTTCTAGTTTCATGAATGGCAACTCTGATTTAGGGGACCTCTGGAAAGTCAGTTGACTTTTTATGACTAATTTTTGTGATAAGGATGAAAGAATTTAGCTTAGCGTTCTGTGATAGATGTTTTATGCAGAGGCAAGTTCAGTAAATGCTGTGTGAAAGCAAGAAGGTTGGTTGTGCTCATTAACCTCATCTGTATGCAGTCTCAGGACCAGACAAAGCAAGCCCAATCAACATATTAGTTCCGAAAGTTCACACTAAGATGTGTTCGTGCACACCCATATGGTCAAGCTGCTTTGAGATTAGTGTGCCCTCAGTTCCTCTGTTCCCTTTTAAGAATTCATTAGCAGCCATTTTTCAATGTGACAGTGCTGATGGAAGTCAATTTGAAATGTTCTCTTCATGCTCTCTGGATGTTAGTCACACATTTTCCCAAGGCTCTCCAGGAAGAATAGAGAATCAATGAGCTGCAGATCATTTAGGAGGAAATGAACAGGGTACAGTGGTAGATGTGGGAGATGCCCACAGCTGGTCTTTGTATACACAGGTATACATATGCAGTTCTAACACAGAAGCCTTGCTTATGCCTGCCCTTCCATAGGCAGACAGCATCTAGGATCTACAGCAGCAGCCATGACTTTGCACCTGTTGTTTGTCAGCAACCAAGATGGGAGAACCTTGACTCTCTACACCACCAGAGCAGAAGACAAGGAGTTACTGCCTTTGTTTTATAGATTACTGGAGAGATCAAATCCCTTGTTCAAAAGGCACCAAGCCAGTCTCAACCATCTTGTATTTTAATCTTTGTTCTGTTTTTTTTTTTTCTGAGACTTGCTCACAGTCCTTAAAGGTGCTGTCAAGCAAGATCCTTAGAGCAAAATCTCAGCTAAATGCTTGAGAAGCAGAAGCAGTGTTTGCATATGACCCAGGCTCAAGGAAAGTAAGAGTGAGCTCATCAGCCCATGTGTGTGCTCAGAGGCACTTCTAAGACCACATAAAGTGTACACTGTTGCTTTAAAGTGACCTCTAGAGACATCGATGCCCTGTGTTAGGCAGGTACTAGTTATCTACTCAAAGGAAAGCATGGGTCCACCTGTCATCAGGTCCTATTAAAGTTCTAAAAGTGCAAATAGTAGCCAGTAGTTTCCTAAAGCCAGGAACTCAAGATCAGTGAGCTGTTAAAATGAATAAATAAATAAATAAATAAATAAATAAACCACTTAACACTACAGCAAGCCAAAAATGTCTATTGATTTCTCACGTCCAAGCTGCCGACTGCTGTGCAGTAAGTGGAAGTTAGGCTGCCCAAGGTTCATTTCATACTGAATTCCTTCACTGCCAGTATCAAGAACACACCTACTGTCTCCATCCTTTGTAAACACAGCTACAGCCCAAGACATCCAGACAACTGGCTGGGATAAAAAGTCTCTTAGAAGAGTGATTCACTTATTTACCACACAGAAATTAGAGCAAATAAAACTTCATGATGTGATGTCTTACAAAGGACTGCTTGCTTTGCTAAGTGAAGCTTCTGTTTTAGTGTATGTGAGGCAGGAAGATTGAAGACATGAGTAGCTCAGTGGCTGTCCCCTCAGTACGTGCTTCATAGGTCATTTACAGCAGTTGGTGACATATCCCAATCCAAAGGCATTCTATTCCCATATACGTTTCTCAGAAAATCAGATTCTGCAAATGGTTTTCATTTCATTTCCTACTTTGCATACCTGGGTGTATGAAACCAGAACATCCCATAATTTCTAAAAATGAGATGAAGGAGATACAGAGGAAAGAAAACAGCATGTACTCTGATCTTCTGTTTATAATGCAGGCTGTCTCAAGCCTCTTAAGCATTCATTCAATGGCAATACCACTTCTTAAGTGTTAAATTTCAGCCTTATAAAAGAAGCCACACTGTAAAAAAAAAATGCTCTTTCTTTCTGATCAAGCAGTTCACATGCCACAGAAATCAATCCCAAGGTACCTTCCATATTCAATTAAAATGCATGGTTTTGGCCAAGTGATCCTTAACCTGGAACACTTTTCTCTTTGATCACTGGCAGCTGATAACTTCATCAATGCCAGAACAATGCCAGGTTTCTTAAGGTGCAGTTTGCCCCCTTTCAACCACTTCTTCATCACCTCCCTTTGCTGTGACCATGATGAACTGGCAGATACACCTACTGATGGCAGGAACTCAGACTGAGCAAAAGAGAGACGAATAGGTTTCTTGCAGCCTGTGATGTAGATTTGAAGGTGTATCACCTTGAGGTTAAGTCACCCAGAAGAAAACGTTCTGCTATGGTTGTAGATTTCAGCAGCGGGTACCAGTTTGGAGTCTTGCTAGCTTCGTTCAAAAAACACACTCGTGGTCTGAATGACAGTTGTAATGCACTTATAGAAAACATTCTCAGCTTGAAATTAGAAAACCTCCTTTGAGGTAAAACTATCCTAAGTACTAGATGTGGGACCTGCAGGCTCCAGTCATTTCCACACCTATGCAGAAGGGGCCTTAACATGCATGTTGGGAGAGAGAAAATTCATGTTTCAAAATGCATGATGGAGAGAGAAATGGATGAGGCTTCCAAAGGCTTCAGCAACATATAGAGTAATCCTATCAGTATTTTACATAAGTGACTTAGACTATTAAATTAAGTTCTGTATGTGAATATACTATTTCAAAGAAACCCAGAAGATGTTATTTTAAAATATTCTTATGTGTTGTTTATTAACATGCTTTTGCTTGTGTTGTACATGTGCACATGTTCATGTGAGCATTCACAGGCAAGTGCAGCTATATGCACACATGCATGCAGATGTGTGTAGAGGTGTCTTCTT
>NW_021604599.1:1271119-1339841 GCF_004785775.1 Grammomys surdaster | reverse complement strand
AACAAGAGGGAGGTGTCTTCTTCAATCACTTTCTGGCTTATCTTTTGTGGCAAGGTGTCTCACTGATTCTGAGGCTCATCAATTGGCTAGATTCTCTGTCCAGTGAGATCCGTGAGTCCATCTATTTCCTCACAACACACTTTACTTGGGTGCTAGGGAATTGAACTCATGTCCTTTTGCTTTCACGGAAAGTACTTTACTGATGAGGCAACTTCCAGAGCCAAAACATTTTTAAATTCATGGTTCCTACATAGCTGTCAGTAGAATTAAGACCTCAGCCCTTTCGTATAATTTAATCAATGATTGATCATCACAATTGACTTATACAAACCCAGATGGCTTGAGCAGACTTTTAATTACTTAAACAAATTTCGACATTATTTTTAGTAAAAATTGTGAAACAAACACAGACATTAACCTGGGTCAGCACATATCCAGTATAGTTGCTGTCAGCGCCTTTTCCCTCTATATCTTGTCTCACTGAATGGTCGTTAGGTGTGTGGAGCTCTAATCTCCTATGACAGCAATGCCTTCATGTCCTGAGTGACCCATCTGAGGCTATTTTGCAAGAAGAGACTGTAGAGCAATGAACAGACAGGGTAGTATAGTAAAAATGTAAGCCAGTACCATAGGTGTTTAATATCATCAAGAACTGTGTGTTATACATAATTGTTGGTGCTGTAATTTAATAACTCTCAGCACAGTAGGCTTGTTTACACCAGCATCTCCATGAATAATGCATCATGCTTTATTATAAGCGCAAAAGTATCATTAAACAATAGGAATTGTTAGCTCTATTATAATGCTATGAGACAATACTCACTGACCAAACATGCATATGTGTGTCTATAACCTCAGATAAACATAAGTGTGCACACTTTCCACCATTCACATGGTATACTGTAATTTCCTATTAAAGGTGTGTGGCATTTTGACAAGTTGTGCCTTCTGTTGAGACATTATGTAAAAGGCCACATGCCTGGAGAGGAACATGTTTTTTACTGGTCAATGTCCCTTTCATGGGGTGTAAATTCTTATTCTATGTATGAATGCAGGACATATATTGGTCTGTTTATCTACAAACTTAGCTATTATTAGCAAATCATTTTACACAGCACCCAAGGATCCACTTGAGTGCCAGAAAAGCCAAGGCTAGTAAATGGGGCCACCAGAATCTAAGCATGCCCATAAATCTTCATCTGATTTCAGAATTCAGGTTGGCATGTCTATTTCATAACCCTGCTGATAAGTTTAACAGTACGCCTAGTCATAGCATCCTTTAGACAACGCACAACCTTTTCTTACCCAGCTCGCACATTAACAGGGACATGACAGATTTCATCTCAAGACTTCCTGCCTGACCACTTCAGTTACGCCTCTTCTCTTGTAGCAGCTCTTGCTCAGAGAAAGAAAATTAAGCAGCTAGGAGCGATGGCTCAGAGGTATGAGCGAACACATACTGCTCTTTTGGAGGACCTGGATTTGGTTCTCAGCACCCACAGACCAGCTGCCAACTCTGTAACTCCTCTTCCAAGGGATTCAATGCCCTCTTCTGAGCTCTGAGAGCGTCATCCATTCACATGGTGCACAGATACACATGCAGGCAAAATGTTAAAAAAAAATAAAAGCACTTGAGAATCAACTATAGCTAAGCTCTATAATTTGATAATCTCCCCAAACCAACTTGGTTACTTTTATATTTAGAAAATATCTATAATGTAACACGAAATATTTATTTTCTTCATACCTCAGCAATAACCTTACGATGCTATATATAAGGCTCATGAAATGGGTCTGGGTGCCTGCTGCCAAGCCTGATGACATGAGTTCAGTTCCCAGACCCTCTATGGTAGAAATAGACATAAGTTGTGCTTTGATCTCTGCATGTGCACTTACACACACACACACACACACACACACACACACACACACACACACACATGAGACAGACAGGGATACAGAGAGCTATAGAAAGGAGACAAGTGAGAAAATTTTGAGTTGTGGATGTGGCTTTTACCTTCAGTCCAAGAACTATCTCAGCTTGTGATGTTGGAGAGGTAGTTATAAAACGGCCACTGGAAGTGACTTGAGTGTTGTCCACTCCAGTGGCTTCTGCCATCAGAGCCATCTGCTATGTTTCTATGTCAGGCAATAGTCTTTAAATTTTGTCAGGAATTCACAAGGTGCATTTTATTTGTGTTTAGACATCTGTTGGACTCTGCTGCTCAACCTGATGCTGTATATAAACCCCTAAGCTTGCTCCTAAATCTTTAAAGTGTTTTATTTACTTCTTAGTTTTAAAATACCACTACATGAGATTTATGTCTTTGTCTAAAAATAAAACATGAAGAGACAATTACATCTAAATCTTAAAATTGTTCTGGGCATTTTATTCTATGGATATGTGGTGTATACAAATATGAGTGATTTAATACTTCAATGACATGATTCCAGGCAATCCGAATGTATTCATCAGGTAACAATGCTTTTAATAAGTACGTAAAGACAAATCACAAGGATTTGAAATTCTTCCTTCACTCCTCTATACATGTCAAGTCCAACTAGGGGTAACATTTCTGCTTGCAAACAGAATTGAGGATGGGATTCTGCTTTAAGATTTCTCCTTTAAGAGTTGTGAAAGGGCTTATAGAAGTGTACACAGTGTTTTACAATGACACTAGCAGGCAGTAAGATACAGAACCTAGGTTCTTCCATGGCCCTCAATGGTCATCACGGTCTTCTTTTATTGTAGCAACTCTAGCTACTTTTGACTTATGGTGCAATCTGTGGTTACCTATATGGGGGGCATGTCCACCTCCCCAGCCAGTCCTTAGACATAACAAGAGTCTCCCTTAGAAGCAGGACTTCATTTGCAAATTATAAGATTTTAACTGTTACACTTGGAGTTCGTTAAGAGGGTTGAATGTTAGTGACTGGATTTAGGGTATTCCTCACCCCCACCACAAGCTCATGGGTTGAGAGCATGGACTCCAGCTTGTGGGACTATTGAGAGGTGACGGATCACAAAGGCACTGACTTCACCAAGAGATTCAGCCTTTTTTGAGTTCACCACTCAACGGATTGTAGTAAGCAGAAAAAACATCACTGAGGGCATGCATCTGGAAGGGATGTCTTATCCCTTCACCTCCACAACCCCCCCCCCGTGTGTGTGTGTGTGTGTGCGTGTAAGAATGGACTTGTGAAAATGGGAGCCCAAATAAGTCTTTCCTCCCTATGAATACTTTTCTCAGGTATTTTCCCCTGATAGGAATAAAGAGCTGACTAATTGAAATGTGTAAATTAAATTAATTACATCAAAATTACTATATCTGGCTGTGTGATTGGAATTTTAGCTTCCCTTCTTTTCTGAGATTCCAACCCTGTTTAGTAGTTGATAGGCTTCAAAGTACCCCAAAGTCTTAAAGTCTTTAAGACCCATTCATTTGATCTTCATTTTAATCCTCTTCTTTATGAAGAGTAATCTGTATCTATTTTAAAAATCTGCTCCCAAGATTTTTTTTTTTTAGTGAAAACTTCATGATATAGTTCAAATACATTAATCCTTCTTTTGATAACTTTATGCTTCTTTCATAGTTTATATTTGACAAGTTATTGCTGTCATCTTTATTGTGATTCTTTTAACATTTGTCTTCTTTTAATCATTTGACCATGTTTTGTCATTATGGTAGGCCAGCTTCAAATTCAAGATTTGGCTAGCTTTCTCTACCAAGTGATAGATTCCATGCTACACTACCACAGATGGTCTGCTGCTTTTATTTAGACTATCTCTTTGTTAAGGCTTACTTACATCTAGGATTCTTAGAAAGAGTCCTATCAACGTTTAACTTTTCCTTCTCTCTGCGGATCATACATTATTTCCCTCATGTGTCATGACTTTTCTTTGGATCCATGAAGAATGACAATGTTAAATCATGTAACAAGAGTCAATTCTCATTTTCAATGAAGAAACCACTTCGTATGTTCTGTTGTTGACTGTGATTTCTTTGGTGGCTTTCTGTGGTTAATTCAGCGACTTTTTTCCTTTACTTAAAATATAAATGCCTCTATTTAGTATTTACAAAATTCAATTTTATTCTAAAATTTACCTTTTTACTGATTATTGCTATGTAAGAATAATCTAATGGTCAAGTAATTGACCAGGATTTATAGCCAAACATAATAGGTTATGAACCTTGTACCTTTTGCAGAGAATCTCTTTTGGGCTAGGAAAGTCCAGGCAATTTAAATTTCTTCCAACCTTAACTTTATTCTAGACCCTGTTGTGTCTCTTTTCCATTTGGTATATAGATTTATGCTCAGTCAGGATACATGGATAACAGAGACTCTCTACAGCTTCTGCCTATACATGTAAATTTGCACATGTATACAAACTGATATAGTCCTACATGGCTACATGTGACTTTTCCCAAGGCACACACTAGTGCTGTCTTGCTTACTAGATTTCCCTGTTAGAATTTTGGCCAATCTGTCATTCCATCAGTCATTGTAGCCACAACCACAATGCCAAGATAGCTGCAGTGTTAGCTTTGTTTGTCACCAAGATTGATGTTCTGTCTGAAAATGTCCTGAGGCACAGGGAGTTTTACACTCTGTGTTTCAAATCAAATCAGGCCTCACTAGCAACTAGGTTCTGGCTTTCATGGTATGCTGTGCCCTGGTAGAATTACTCCCCTTACAGTATCTGGAAAGGATGAGACTGACACAGGGAAACATGCTACAGGGTTCTGCCGCTGCAGCTGAAGGGTCAGTACTCTTAATAAAAACCTCTCAAACTGTCATCTACCATTAGGCAATTTCCAGATTCTCAATGTGGTGGTTTGGCCAAATATCTGGATCCCTGCCAACCATGACAGATCTTGGAATAGAGCGCCTGTTAAGTTCCTCAGTCTCCATCCTAGAAATCTGGGTATCTCTTTTAAAAATACTTTCATCAGGACTTATGATACCGCTAATATTTTGAAATTCAGCTTTCTAAGGAGCTAAACTTTTAAAATGAGCTGCTGGATCTGGAGATGTGATTTATTCTTTGAGACTTCTTCAGGCTAATAGAAGTAAAGATGCTCTCAAAATTACCCCAGTTAATGAGAATTTTCTATAACTTTCAAGAAAGTAGGGAACAAAAGAGTGAATTTAAGTATTTTAAGGGTGTATAGAAAGTGGAAAGCTAATAAAATTCAGTTCCAGCATCCAGAAAGCACTCTGCCCCAGCATCCATTTTCAATTTACTGCCCCCTCCTTCGGTGTACATGCCCTTAGTCTGTCTCTGCCTACCCACTGATGGAACTCTCCTCATCTTCATTCTCCTCCTCAGACTCCACAAACTTATGAATCCACTCACTCACCGTCTATTTACTGTTTTTTCTTTTTGTCTGTCTAATTCTTTTCCCACCTGGTATTTGAGACATTCTTCATGCTGCTCACTCAGGCTCCTCAGGAAGGAGGGAATGATTAAGTCTCCCGTATGACAGCATTCTTTAAAATTTAATGTGCACATCGATCACCCGAGAATCTTTGTAAAACGAAGACTTTTGAGGCTAAAAGTCTGGGGGTAGATAGGAAGTCTCACAGGTGGCACTGATAACGCTAGGGGTGGGGGTGGAAATTCATACTTTTGGTAGCAAAGTGTTTACTTAACACCTAGAAGAGAATTTACCAGCTGCTAATGGTGCCATTTGAGTTGCATGCTGCCTTTGGGTGCAGGGTTTTGGATAATAGGTGAGCAGCAGTTTGAGCCATAGGGCTCTATGCTATATAACATGTTAATTTCTGCTTTAAGAAAACCTCAGAGGGAACATCAGTGGTGGCAACAACTCTAAGCAGTGTATCTAGAACAATTGAGATGATTTTTTTTTATTTATGCTAAATGACAAATTTTTGGTTTTGCTAGCACACAAAAAGCTGTTCTCCACATCTCCCAAAATACCAGTATTTCCTGAGGAAGACTGTGGTCAGTGTGGTTGGCTTTCAGATAGATACTTTACAAATAGCTGTATGTTCATATCCACATTCTTTCTCTCTCAATCTCTCTCTCTCTCTCTCTCTCTCTCTTACTTTGCATCTTAACTTCTTCTTATGAAAAAAATTATAGATCAACAAATCCATTTATTCCTAGTTATAATAGCCATAGAGAAACACAGAACAATATCCTGAAATCCATAGGGCCTAATGATGAAACGGAAACACAGTGAGGTTTCACCAATAACCAAGCAAACAGAGAACAACCACAAGTTGAAGCAAGACAGGAAGAGATTAGGAAGAGTAACAAGAGATGGAGAACTGGGGGACAGGGAACACAGGAGCTAACAGTCTCCAGGCCTCTTCACTCCTGTCTGCCTCCTGTTTTTCCACCTTGCATTTTAATACCTCCTTAAAATGAGAAAATACAAAATAAATCTCCTAACAGTGGATGATTTAGGTAGATAATACACACATATATGAAGTCCCTTATTTGCATGGGTATCCACATGGGCATATTTGTCTTTCAGAAATGGAAATGGATTTGTGATCTCACCTCTATTTTGTCTACTTAACTGATAATCAGCTCTCTATGTTTTTTAAGCTAATTAAATCAACTCCCTTGTATAATATTCGGTGCACACTCTCATGTCTATTCCTCTATTCATCTGTATGTCTGTCACTGTGGTTCCTAATGACCTTTCATCTTTCAAATTGATTAGCCTCATAAGGACAGTCAATGATAGGCCAAGCATTGTACCCCTGTACAGAGAACAGAGCTTATTGTTAGTTACCTGCACATCCCTGGAGTCTAGCGTAAGACTCAGCAACACACCTCACATAGCTGTGCAGATCTGGCTCCTCAGCCTTTCATTCATTTATAAACAAAGAGCCTAGTCAAGAGGATTCCCAGGTTTCTTCCCCATCCTCATTACATTTAAAAGGGGGATTTATCTCGAAGGTTGAAGTAAATTGAGAATCACCCATTGAATCACCATGCACAAACACACCCAGCTAAAGTGTCATTTTCTGTTGGCTTAGGGATGGGAGACAAGCCCACATGGTAAGCATTTCCTTTGAAACTTCAAAGCCAGAGAAACACATCCCTTAACTATGTCCCTTGATCAGCAGGTATAAGGCTGGCATGTTTTCTTTTGAATCCAGGAAGCATTGGAAACCACACTGGGCTTGGCAGAGGCTGAAGCTAGCGCAGGCCTGGTTGTAATCATTTACAGCTGCTTCCCAGTCTGTTGTCATCCTATCAGACTCTAATGAACCTCAAGCAAGGCCTGCCTGCTGTGGCTTCTGAAAGGGGAGGAGGCAGCAAGCTCTCTATTAGATCAGCCTCTGAGTTAATGGATGGGAGTACTGTGGCTGAAGTGGGCCTATCAAGTGTAACAACTAAGACAGACCTCTCCCACCATGTCAACTGGCTTCATTATAGGGCAGCATCGATCTCATTGAGATAGATACAAAGACACCAGACAGCAGGCCTGTAGTTCTTTGGTGGGTAACTTAGATTACATTGGTCACAGGCTTGAGTATAAGTTTTTGTTTGTTTGTCTTTGCTTCTTTCCAAAATGGAGCAATTTAATTCAACACCATCTATAAGGGCAAAAATTAAAAACATCTGAGTTTCAGGATACTTAAGAAATTAATATAAAAAAACAAAGGAAAATATCTAAACTTTCAGATGTAACCGTAAATTCTCGCATAATTCTGGTAGTTTAACACCAAAGAAATTAACGTCTACAAGCTCGCTTTGCTCTAGTGCAAGAAGCACAGAATCTTAAAAATATATGGCATACAGCAGGTACCAGACCAAATGTTGATGATAGAAAGAAAAAAAAGACATAGAAGGAGGAAGAGAGGAGGAAAGAGAGGAAAGAAGGAAGGGAGGAAAGGAGGAAAGAGGAGGGAGACAGTGAAGTCTGTTCAGTTTTTTTTTATAATATTAAAGAACTGACCATATTATTAAAGAATAACTTAAAATGTAAGTAGAATATTAATTAATAAGGGATTCACTTTAAATTGAATCTAATTAACTTTAAACTATCTATCTATCTATCTATCTATCTATCATCTATCGATCTACCTATCTATAAGAAAAAAGGAAGTATTAGAAAGGAAATGAATCTTTGATTTTGTTGGAAGTATTTGTTTGCTACTGTGACTAGACTAATGAATAGAAGTGGAGGGGGACAAAGAGGAAGGAGGAGGAAGAGGAGAAGGAGGAGGAGGAAGAGGAGAAAGAAGAAGAGGAGGAAGAAGAAAAAGAGGAGGAGGAAGAGGAGGGAGAAGAAGAGGAGGAGGAAGAAGAGGAGGAAGAGGAGGAGAAACAGGAGGGAGAAGAAGAGGAGGAAGAAGAAAAACAGGAGGAAGAAGAGGAGGAAGAACAAGAGGAGGAAGAAGAAGAGGAGGAAGAGGAGGAGAAACAGGAGGGAGAAGAGGAGAAGAAGGAAATGGTTGTGGCAGTGAAGGTGTCCTGTGAGATGATGGCTCAGTTTGTAAAGGTGATTGCCACCAAACCTGAGGACCTGAGTTCAATTCCCAGGACTCACGTGGTAGAAGGAAAGAACCAACTCCCATAAACTGTCCTTGAATCTCCACACATGTGTCATGGCATGTACACTCCATGACACACATAAAATAAATAAATAAATGCAAACTTTTTAAAAAAGAGAAAAGCATTTCATCTGAAAGCACATTTGAAATCTAAGCCCATTGAAATTGATGTGTCAGGTAAAACATAGATTTTTAAAATCAGTTATTATTGTCAGTAGGGTCTCCTCGATGCCTCTTTAACTGTTCAACAATTCTTTTCCATGTAAATATTTTGTTGATAATGACAAAGAGTATTCCTGTAGTTATATACAGTAAATGCAGCCCTGGATCTAATGAACACTGTGCTCCAAAGTTGTCATGCTATAAGATAGTTTCATGCGACAACTGAAATTACTTTAACACAAGTAGGTATATTAGAATTGTAATGTCATACATTGTTGCCTCTTCTTTAACAATGACTCTTTGGAAAATATTATAAAGAAATATCTAATCATTAAATAGACAAAAATCATAAAGTACATATGTGAAGATGTAGCATGCATATATTAATCTCCATGTCTCTGCATAAATAAAATGAACGATGTTTTGGAGGCTGAAAGGGAACAGAGGTCCACTGTGGATGAAGCAGAGCTACAGAACTTCATCAGAAGCTTGCTTCTCTGTCCTCAGGCTCTTCAATAGGAGGAGGCAGACTCCACTCCTTCTAAGGTATTTTTCATACAATAATACAAATACATACAATCTGATATTTTAAAATTTGCACACCATAATAGTATAGCAAACAAATCTGTAATAGTCCAGACTCTGGACAGATGCACTTCATGGAAATGTCCATAATACCAGGGTTCCCGATGGTACAAACACAACACAGTCATGTAATTTAATATGATGACTGTAGTGCCGTTCATATCTTATTTTTAGACTGAGAAACTATTGCTGCTTTATATCCAGCATCTACTCTGGGCCAACTACTGTAAATAAAAATTAGCTACAGAATATTAACGGTCTCAATGACCTCTGTAAACTATGTCCTAAAATATTCTTAGTCCTTGAGAGAAATTCTCAAGAGGATTAGGAAAAAGCACTTTAGTGAATATAACATGGGTATTGTTAGAAGGATATGACCCAGTGTTAATTTTGGCTTATGTTCGGGTATCCCAAAATATCAAGATTCTTAAAATAAACATTTTTATTAAAAAATAGAGAATAAATTCAGTCCTTTTGCATTACTTAGAAGAGAACTACTGGGATCTTCATAGTGAACAGAAGGTTTTGTGGGAAGAAATCTGTAGATAAACATTACAAAAATAAACTAGAAATAGGAAAAAGGAGATAGGAGAGATGATTATTTTTGGAAAAAGGAAAAACAAAGGAGACAATGAAAGACAAGAAGACAAGTACTTTTGTTAACGTTGTTAAGACTAAGGCAGCTACCTAGGTTTGGTTTTTAAAGGGAAAGCTGCTAGCAGATAAATAGAACTTACATTTCAAGCTAAAATTCTGATGTTCTGACCAAGAAATAGAGAACTAATCATGGCTGCAGCCCAGGTTACAGGGTCGGCAAGCCAGGATGGATGTTGATTTAAGTAGTGACACTTGGGACATCTCTTCATGTGGAGAAGAGGGGGATGCAGACACTGACAAGATAATTTCCAAGTGCTCCAATGAAGGTGAGGGTAGATAAGTTTTCTTCTGCGTGGTCCTAGCTTTCTTCTCTTCCAGTCAGCCTTTCTCTGCTTGTACCACAGAGGTATTAAACACAGTGTTATTTTAAGAACTAGCTTCTAAGACACCTTTTCAGAAAATAACTGGCATCAAGAGAAATTATTGGTGTATATTGGCTAACATGTCATCACTGAATTGCCATCTATTATCTGGAAGTAAGGCCTCAGTAGTTCCTTGAAGTTCAGTCCAGCCCAGCCTAGCCCAATGTGGATAAAAGATCCCGTAACCCATGAGGTTATAATGTGTCCACTAGATGGCAGCACCAGGTATGAGTGTGCCCTCAGAAATTCCAGGTCACTGGAAGTTTTGTTCTTTTGTTTTTGTTTTTAAATAACGGAAGGAAGGGCAAGGGAATTTCAGAAGCATAATTGAAGGCAGGTGCCTGGTAACGCACAAGATTCCAGATCAAAGAGCAAAACAAGAGAGTAGAAACAGAAAACAATTCCTGCCACTCGTTGAGTTGGGGCAGCTGAAGTTGATGGTAATCAAGCAATGCTCTCCCAGTGGTGTTCAAATTCACACCTGTACTCCTCAGAGCTGCCTAGAGGCAACAGCATGCTCACAAGGTGCTGGAGAACAGAATGCATGGGGTTGCAGCAAGCACACTGAAGCATCTGAATGGATTTCCGTCTGGCCCAGCCTCCTTCCCCTGTGAAGCAAATGTCCTGAATAGACATGGAGTTCACCCAGACTTACAGCATCCTACCCAGTCTTCTTCCCTGAAAAACTCCCTCTATGGTCCTTGCCCAACTAAAGAGGCCCAGTGATCTCTAAGTAAATATGGTTAATAATCATTCCAGAACATCAAATATAACATAGTTTTGAGTAACTTTAAATAACTGAACACTCAGGTTAGTAGTTTCCTGTGAAAAAACTTTAAAAGTTCACAGACTCCTGTTTTTCAGGAGTGCTTGACACAGAGTAAGCAAATGCCCAGTTTGTTAAGTGAATCCCAGTACCCAGGATTATGAGGCAAGGTGATCCTGAGTTCAAAGCTAGTGAGCTACATACATAGTGAGTTTAAGGACAGTCTTGGTTACACAGTAAAGTCCTGTTTAAAAAAATGACAACCAAAAGACCTTAAAAACATTAATTAGTGATGTCTTAGCCTCTCCAAAGATGTTTGGTTTTATTGCCAAATTTCATGACTTTACAGATGAGGAAAATAAAGACAGAGTTCACATGGCATTGGTGTTAACTATGGAACCAAGCAACAAAGGCATGCCAACCCATGACTCCTGTATAAGTACTTTTTCCCCTAAATCAGCATTTCCATGGGAATTCTAAAATTAGTGAACAATACAGGCTAAATTTTTTAATACATTGCCATATCTGTTATGTGAATTGAGGGCTTAAAGAGAAAAATGGAAAAATAAGATTGTACACTATGCATCCAAAAGCAAACAGTAGGCACATGATCTTAGGTAAGAGCTGAAAAATAAATGCCTCTAAGGGACAAATAACAAAGACAGACGAGTGGATGGCTGAGCAGGAGTGGCCTGGCTGGGACACAGAACACATAGACCTAACAGGTGGCAGCTTGGTAGAAAAGGCTGCTTCATGGAAACACAGAAATGAAAGTATGTGTGATCTCCCAACGTTTGTAACTGTAAGAATTGCAACACACCCAGTAAACCAAATCAACTTGCTTGTTAACCACCTTTTAAAACAGTGCCATGGTTCTCAGCCCCGGGGTGTCCCGTGCTCATTTCATTGGTCTGAGAATTCTGCCCTGGAAGCAGGATTCTTTAGAGTTCCCAGTTGGATCTAATTACCTAACAAAGCTGAGTCTTCTGACTGTAAGAACAGTCATGGTCAATGTAGATGCCAGCTGAGAATTCGTTAAGAATGAGGACTCTAGATTCCCATAAAATTCTGCTGCCTTTCAGATTGCAGCGAATCCCACTCTTCCTCTGAGAAATTGCGAGAAGGTGTAGAAGAAACTTTAGGTTCCCTGTCTGTCTGCTGAGCTTTTGTTTTCTAGCGATGGTTTGATTTTCACATTTTATATCTGGTATGAAGAGACAATGAAGCCAGTGCAGAAGTTAGGGTATGCTAACATTTGTCCTTTCATAGAAAAGAGCCTGAATTATGCTGTTACACTAAAGAAATATTACCTCAGGGACTCCAGGAGATGCTGAGTGAACAAAAAATAAGACAAAGCAAAGCCCTACCAAGCCTTATGGACTTTCTCTGATTCACCTGAAACCTAACCTTTGGCTTCTTTTATTCCAGATCACTACTGATTTTATCATATATCTTTTGGCCTGTCAGTTATCTTTAGCATAAATGTCACTGTCACTAACTGTCCCTTGTATAACATAATCTCTAAGTTAAAAACACTTTTCCATGTTTGGCACAGGCAGCTTAACATTCTTCCACCATCTGAAAGTCCTGACTTCATTAAAACTCCTTGCAGTGCACTCGCTTCCCTTTAGGGAAACCTTCTCCCCATTTATTTCCTCCTCCTGAGAAAAAAATTGATTATCCCTGATTCTCCCAAGGCAGCCAGTCAATAAGTGTTCAAATACAATAATAGTAATGACCAGAGAGCTTCCTGTTCTTCCTTATCCATGAAGGTTGCCATGGTTACTGTTAAATCTTGTTTTGTTTCGCCAGTCTTTCAATTTTTTTTTTTTAACATAAGACTCCTATGGGGTTTACTGTTCATCCTCTTTGTCTCCCAGCAATTCATGGAAGATCTGAGACAACATACCTGTGTTATACATCTGTGACTGCTTGACTCTGAATACATCATTTCTCACCAAGTTTTGATGCCGAATTATAAAAACATGCTTGAGTGATAGAATGTAACAAATGGGTTCAATAAAAGTCACAACATACTACTTTCCCAATTGAGTGAAACTGTAGAGTATGCGGTAAAATAGAGCCCTTAAAAGAGAACTGTGCTTTTCTTATAGTTTAAAAATGTTTTGTTTTACCAGAAAGACTAAAATTTGCCACTTCCATCATCAAACAATCTAAAGCAACCCCTGCTCTATGTCTCTGTAACTTTAAATAATAATATTTCTTATAAGACAGTTGGTGAACATTTTCTCTTGGATGATGACCCTGGTGTAAAAGGATCTTGATGCTGGGATTCTAGGAGCATCATGGCTGCTTGATAGGTGATCCAACAGTATTTTCTAATAGTGCATTGGTAAATGTGCTTGCTGGATTGTGCAGCCTGTTTCATTAGTTTTCTATCAGGCTGCAGCTTGACCCACACCTTCAAGTTGCATATCCATATGTTAACTACTCAGCATCTACGAGCTACGGGTGCCTGGGTACCTTCTCACCCATTCCTTATATAAACTCAGGCTAAAGATTTGGTTAACTGTATTTCATCTTTGTCAATTCTATTCTTATGTGACATTTTTCAGATAACGAAGTGTCCAATAACTAGCTATAATATATGCAGTTAGGTCCAAATGGAGAGGCAACCAATGTTTACTTAACTGGCTAGTCCCAGGAGAGGCACTACACATATATTAGTAGTGAGTGTTGTTTTGTTTGTGTTTCATTTGCTTTTGTAAGTTAACTTGTATAAAGGTGTTGATATTTGACCACTTTAATCTACAAAAATGATAGTATCCGACGACTGAGCCTAAGAGTGGATGAAGACTTGGGAGGGGGAGTCCCTGAGTGAACTGTGGTATTAATAATGCCCTGAACTCTGCAATTCCATTCATAGTCCCAGGCTTTGAAGCCTTACTCAAAAGTAGGAAATGATACCATAATTCCTACTGCAGTACACTGTCTTAGAGATGGGTGACTACATTGTGAATGAGCTGTAATTTCCTGCCTGTCTCTCTAGACCACACTTGCTGGAAGGCAATGGTAAAGAAGCCTAAAGGAGTTAAACACATTGTCATTTTCCTACAGAATCCAAAAAGCACAAGCAAAGAAGATAGAAAGAGGAGCCCAATGGCTCACGCACAGTGGTGCAGATGTAAGGTAGCTTTCACATGGTGCTCTGTTTTTTTTTTATCTAATTGGGTAGTTATACTGGCTATGACTTGCAATGGTGAAACCGTTCTGCAGAACTGTAATAAGGACATCAAGTGTTGGCATCAGAAGCTGCCTACAACCTCTGAATTCAGTGATGATGTCACCCCTAGGCAAGGCTGTTGCCATGGCAACCACCATATATTCCCAGCATCCACTTCATCTGCCCGTGTTCATTTTACCACCCACTTTACCTGTGCATGGAAGTGGGTATGATTATGTCATGGCCAGAATAAAAGGCAGAGCCTCCCTGACCCCTTTTTTTCTTCTTTGTCTTGTCCTTTTCTCTTTTCTCCCATTTTCCCCCAATAAACCCTCTTCTGGAGCTGTGCTGGCCTGGTGTGATCTGTCTGGATAAAGCTGCCATTTTAAGGCAACACCAAGTACAAATAGGATTGATTACATTTAAGTCAAATGCCAAGCTGAACAACCACATACAGGAAATGTCGTAGCTAAGATGGGTAAACAGTAATATACAAGCTGTGTCTAAACTGCTACTCATATTTAACCGTGGCTTTTATTACTCAGCTTCTTGTCACTGTGACAAAAATAGTGGGAAAAAATGACCCTGAATGTGGTGAGATTTGCCTGGCGTCACTGTTTCAGGAGTTGATTTACAGTTACTTTATTGTTTCTGGGTCTGTTGGGAGGCAGGATGTCATGATAGGGTCACATGATAAAGCAAGGCTGCTCACATCTTAGCAGTCAGGAAGCAAAAGGAGAAGGGATAAGATCGGACTCCCGCTTTGTCCTTCCAGGGCAAAATCTCACCCAGTGACGTAACATCCTCCTACTAGAATCCTCTCCTAATGTTTCTCCAACCTCCCAACAACACCAAGAGGTGACATGAAAATCTTTAAGACATGAGGCTCCAAGGGACATGTCTGAGCCAGGCTATCCTAATGATGTTTAGAAGATCCACTCTTAGCCGTGTTTTATAATTCTTCACTCAAGTAAAGGAAAATCAGTTTCTCTGATCTAGCTTACCATTTTATGGCCCTAATTACAGAAGTGGTCGACTTTACTCTTAAATAGATACTAATTTTTTCTTGTCAATCCTCCACAACAGGGTATGACATACCGCCTCTAAAAAGCTGTGTAGCCCTCATCATGTTAACACGTGCTCCTTATCTTTAACATAGAACAGCTGACTGGTTTAAAGATCCAGGGTTCAGTGTAGCTAAAGGCAATTTGGGAATGCTGTGTGATCAATTTTATGTTCTTGGAAGAAGTTGGGGAGAATGAACGGAGCTTTTGAAGAACTTGGCGGAGGATGTGTTTGAGACTTTAGTCTGATTCATATTTCAGCAAATCTAGAGGGTAGGCTGCATGGTGTGAAAAACGGGACTCTTTCTAGTCCAGACTGGTAAACAATATTTGTCATCCCATGCAAGTGCGTTTCTTTGGGTCAAAATGAGCTATGTCTGCTGCTACCACTTGTTTGACTTTGCAACTGTTATGCATGACTTTTGGAATATTTGGGTTCCCCATGTAAACACAGACACAGAGGTATCACTGGAGAACAATTGGAAATATTTTCTCTCCTTTTATTGCCATCTCAATATAAATATAGTAAAATTACACATTTATGTGTATTATTCATAGAGTAAATGTTCATGATTAAAAAAAAAAAACAGGAATGAGAATAAGTTTCCCTAAGTTAAAGACTGCCAGGTCAATAAGTGGGTGTGCTTTCTTCAAAACTTCTTTGGTTTATTTGACCATCAGAAGATTCTCTTACACGCGGGGGTGCTTGAGGCTGACTGTGTGGGAAAGGAGTGTAGTAAGAATAAAAAAAACCACAAGGTTTGTTGTGAATCTTAACTGGCATCTATACTAACTATAAGCAAACTTCCTGGGCCTCCTTGGTTTTCTTATTTGAAAAAGGGATAAGAATCCTCACTTTCCAGAGCTTTGTGCAGCCTTGGCTGAAAACTGTAAAACTCTGGAGACTCAGCGTGATCTCTGGAGCAGGACAGTTTCCCTAGCTGCATCCACAGCTCTCGCCAAGGCTGTGTGTTCTCCTTCCGCTTTTCTTCAGAAAACTGTCAGACCAATGTAAGTGTGAGGAGGAGAGGTGGACGTTAGAATGATAAGTGGGTCACAGGGAAAAATGGTACTGTCCTACAAGGAGGCGTTTTTAGAGGATGAATATAACCAGTGTTGGATTTGAAATCTTGATGAGGAGGCCAGTGATTGTTCATATTGTGGAATAAATGCTGACATTACTATTTCAGCCTTACCTTTTTTTGTAATCTCAGATACTGGTATGACTCCAAAGAGTGACAGATCATAAAATAAAAAGCCCTCAACAGGAGTCACTAAGGGGTATGCTAGCAGACATGGTAATACAAAAATAGATTGGATCCATAAATTAGCTGATTACAAAAGTTAGCTTTTGTATTGTTTTCCTCCCCCAACTTCTTTCAGACCCTCCCTCTCTTCCTACCCAACCAACATCATGTTCTTTTTTCCTCTCAAAAGAAAAAAAACCTCACAAAATAAATAAGTAAAATGAATAAAAACCAATAAGACAAAAATACCCAAACAAAACAATATACAGCTAGGCAGTGGTGGTGCGCATGCCTTTAATCCCGGCACTTGGGAGGCAGAGGCAGGTGGATTTCTGAGTTCAAGGCCAGCCTGGTCTACAGAGTGAGTTCCCGGACAGCCAGGGCTACACAGAGAAACCCTGTCTCGAAAAACCAAAAAACAAAACCAAAAAAACCATTATACATACAAAAAGCATGGAGTCACTAGAATAAATATTAAACATAAAAACTGTTAAATTGATTGGAGAATATGAACATGTAATTGGTCTTCTGAATTACAATGTGAACAGTTCTGTTTCATGAGGGAAAGGTGTTATTTTGTAGGTTCCACATGTGATGCTTCCTTAACTGCCTAAGCTCATAGAATTTTCAAAATCAACCTGGTAGTTCTATATTTCCACTGTATAATTTATCATGATGTTGTGATAACGAGTCCAGATGGCCTGATATCAGGATATGAGCTATTTGTTGCAAAAATTTTAGTACAAGCTCACAAAAATTTTCAATTGTGAATGAGGTAGGGATGACAGACGAGTTTCCTGAGTAACTAGGGTCATAACATTTGCTGCCTTCCAGCTAGGAGCCACAGGGTTCCTTCCTAACTATGGTTTGCCCTTAGATTTGGATGTCAGGCTGCTCAGAATTCACAGGTTGTCCTTGCCCCAGTGAATGACCCATAGCCATGTATGTGTGGGCAGAAGTAATTGGACTCAGTGAGCCAAAATAATAATAATAATTTTAATAAGAAGATATGAAGTTGGGAGGAAGGTAAAGTAAACTGGAGGTAAAGTGGATTCAATCAAAATATATGATATACATGTATGAAATTTTCAACAAGCAAAAATACTATTTTATAAAAGTGACATGGAAATACTATTTAGTCTTAGGGAATAATAATTAAAACCAACAATAATAAAACACATAGTTGTCCAATTCTTAAAAAATCAAAAATGACGGGCCTATTTCAAAGTTTGATGAATAATGCCATTTGGAAGGAATTTGTTAATATCTTTGCAATTTCTCATTGGCAACCAACTACTCCTTCACTGTTTGACAGATGCGGGCCACTCCTCACCACTGTCTTAAACCGTGAACCTTTGTTGGCTACATACAGGTCTAGATTTTAAACACTGCTGAATAAGCAAATAGCTGTACCAGAAGCCTCAGAGTTTGCACCTCTGCCGCCCTTTCCTTTCACTTCTATCTTTTCCTTCCTCTCCCTTCCTCCCCTCCTTTCCTTCTACTTCCATTCAACAAAGCATCCTGCTAACTATACAGGATGGTCCATGTATGTATTTGAATCAGTAGATGGACTCTGGGCTTCTCTCTCTCTTTAGACTATTTCTCAATAAAGAAACAACAGGCGTGTTACTTTCCAGTCATGCACTGCATTTCTCCACACACTCAACATCTGCCCTCACCCCAAGAATCATTTTAGATAGCTTAAAAGATTCATTGATAGTTTTGAGTCTTGTGATTGCCCCTTCTTTTTTCCCCTTGAGGTTTTATTGACTTTTTAAAAACGAATCTTCTCTTTCCTTTCCCACTTCACTGCTTCTCTCTCAATCAGTCTTGGATAGTCAGTGTTTCAGAGTAAGCATAGCCCGACAGGGCCATGTGTGAGAGTATTTCACACTGTGATGAAAGCCATACTCCCATTTCAGTTACGTGAACATTTACAACCATAATATTAGACAATGACATTCCTTCCAGTTAAGTAAGGAGCGAGAAGTCAATTCTAAATCAAAACTAAAAATTACATTTCATCTTATATTTGTATTTAATTTCAGTGCTTTCCAGGAAGCAATGTGTTCTCTACCAACAATTCAGTAATTGTTTTCAATCCATGTTCTTCCTTTAAAAGCATAATTATTCTTGATCAGATTCCTTGCCGTGGCCCTCTGCCATAAAGTGATCATAATACTCAGGTCAGCATATGGCTGAAGAAAGAAGGGCTTTGTTCTTGTATATACAAGGGAAAATACTCCTAACTGCTCCCAGCCTGAAAATGACAGAGGATGGATCAAAGTTATAAATCAAAGCCTTCTGAGACTCTACTAGTGTGTCTACAATGGAAGGTATTATCAGACACAAATGACAGAGGTCTGCCACTATAGTGAGCAGATTCTTCCCTTCCGCCACAGCCCCAGCCCCAAATTATCCATTACTCTTACATATACAACACACCCATATATCCCAAAGACAAGTAGAAATGTGACTGCAGGGTTTGTAATTCTTCCTTGTTTCATGACCTCATTTATTTAAAGGTGCACAATTCCTTTCTTATCCCCATTGTCGTTATGAGAATCGATTGAATCATTTTAAATCTCGTTGTTCTACGTGGAAACTAAGCTGCAAAATAACCACTATAACTCCGAAAGGTAAGCAATCACTAAGCATAATTTGATACATACTCTTTACCAAAAGGTTCTGAAAATAAGCATTTAACTACTGAAGCATTTGTATTAAAAAGTTAGGTCAATTCATTACATTTGAAGTCTTAATTTCCCTATTTGGCTGATATGGGTTATCCTACTTGTTTTACAAGCTATGGGATATGAATGGTGTGAAACTACTCACATAAACATTCAGGTTATGAATCTGTTGAGGCCTATGAAGAACTAAACCACAGCCACAGAAACATATAAAAAAGAATGGGTTTCAAATCCAAAATCCAACACATTGTTTCCATGGATTAGTCAAGAAATCTACTAGTTAACACAATGGGGTCCTTTGAAAACAGGTCCTCCTTCAGAATTCTGGTTGCAGACAACTACATTGGTTCTTACAAGTTTCCAATGACAACCACCTATCTCCAGTAAGCCAAGGACCAGCTAGTCTGCTTCTGCATCACTCTATATGAGTTGGCCACTATTTACTACTAAAACGACTTTGTAGGTCAAGGAGGAAGCCTCCTGGATACAGAGGAAAGAGTGTAAAATTTTAAGAGGTCTATCAATCCTGTCTTCATATACCAGGACCAGGAATTCTTTCCCCAGGAAAGGACCTGGAAGATCTATAAAGCTCTTGACTAAGAATGGAGAGGAACAGCTGTCGAAAACAAATTAATTTCATTGGTTGAGTTCAACAGCAGCAGGCAGGAGGCCTAAGGTTGCTGTGTGTTGCTTCAGGGACTCACCAGGGTCATTAACATCATTAAGACATTCTGAGAAGGCCTAAGGAAAAAGGGAGACCTAGGAATACTGCTGAGGGAAAATGGCAGAGAAGTGGAATTTTGATGGACAGGGCACTCCAGGAGCCTTAAACAGAGAAAGGAACTAACAGCAGGATAGATTGCAAAACACCAGTCGCTCCCTGCCTTTATGATTGTCCTGTTGCCAGATGAGAAAATATTTGGTCCTATTATGTCCAAGTGTGTGACTTCTTTTCTAGTACTCTGAGTTCACTGTGGCCCTCATGCTCTACAGCTCCTGGACATTCTATGGGTAGAAGCCCTAGTGCTTTCTATACTCAGTCACCGCATGTACGGGAACACAGGAGTTCCATATCTTTCTAGATATTGTTTATGAGAGCAATGTGACATAATGTCAAAACACAGGACTGGAGAAGCTAAATGAGACACAAACATGACAACCAAAAACTTCTTAAATCTCAGAAAAAGGTTGTCCAAGGCTTCATATTCTGAATGTATGTGTCAAATGTGAATGCGATCGTATTTCTGATATGGTTTTAATGGGATTTTTCAGCCTATGTGATTTACATATCTCACATGGCCTGTGAGGACAAGAGGGAGCACTCCAGTTGTCAGTGTCCCTTTCTATCTGGGCTTAAGTGTAGGCAAGCTCAGATTCACTACTTTATTTCAAACTGGAGCTGTCTCTACAACCAAGCACATACTTCTTTGTGACAGAAGACACTTCTCCAAGTCCTTGGGAGTTCTTGGAAGAAATTAAGGCATCCTGTAATCCCAATGCCAACCTCTCTGGGATCTAAAGTACCAGGAAATTTAACACCACTGTTCAGAATGGAGGCTGGACAGCACATACATAGGTCTATTTTCAGAAATTAACTTCTAAAAGCGTCCATCTTGTTATTTTTTTCCATCCTTTGGGAAGACCTCATAACCAAACTCAAAGTATTGACCTGTCCCTGTTGTTAGAATCTAATGAAAACTTTGTGACTTATTAAAGGTAAGAACCTTAATTTTTCCTTAGCAAGCAAGACAAGGAAAGTAAGAGTATCGCCATGCCTGCTGTATCCCTCAGCACAAGGGAAGGCTCCCAAATCTATAATTTTGTCCTAAAATACCATGTTAAACCAATTTAGAGATAAGTAGGTTAAAGGGTAGGAGAGATATATGCTCTACATGTCCAAAAATGTTCGTCTGAGATAAGTATACCCTTCTCTCATAATTCTTATACACATGCAATGTTGAACAATGTCAGGTATTGCTGTGGTACCTCTACTGTACATCAGGTATGCTTGGCACCATCACACCAGAAGGCAGATCTTACCGTACTTGAACATTTCTTCAAGCTTTTGGGGGAATAAAAGTGTCGGAAAGAAGAACTTAAACCCATAAAGCATACTCATTTAGAACTAAGAAGTACAGCACTATCATATCGACTTTCTCGGCCACCTTTTGTCCTAATATTGCCCTAATATATCCACTTCAGTTTCAAAATAGGTCTGACAAATTGACTCAATACAGCTAGTTTTTTCTAACGTTAGTGACAAGAAACATTTTGGTCTCTGCAGTATACAACCTGTAGATTCATACACCACTCTCTCATTTCTTCATAATCCTGAATCTATGAAATGTATGGATATAAATATATGAGTTGTGCCATGTAGTGATATTATACATCCAAATACTAAGTTAAATGAAGATCTTCCTAGCTCAAGCTTGCTAAGCATGGCTTCAATCTGGTTTTGATGAAATGATTCTGTCTGAAATACTGCTGATGCTGATTTGATATTGTTGGCTTTATTACAGAGCTACTCTTGATGGTACCAAAATATATGGATGGCTATCTTACTGACTTTCTCAGTCACAAGCCAACCTTGAGTTCTAATATTGCCTTTAGGTAATTTCACATATCCACTTCAGTTACAAATTAGGTCTGACAAATTGACTCAGTCCAACTAGGTTTTTACAGGCAGAAAATTACTTGTTCCCCACATGTGAATTGAAAATCAGCAAAAGGCCATTGTAATACTGTCTGCCTTAGAGGGTGCCATAGTTCTGTGTGCTGCTCAGGTACCACTCAAGACATTAGACTTCCTTCAGATTTCTTCACTTTCCATCCTTCAAATAATGAGAATTATTTGTACACTTCATAAAGAGATTGAAAAGTATATTGAGCTCATTGGTGTCAACGCAGTGTCTTGTATAGAGTGAAGATCCAATAAATGTTAAGTGTTACAATGTCCTATATGTGGGTATTATCAGCAACTTTTATGGACAGCTTATTCTAGTCATAGAAGAATACATTTAGTATTTATTCAGGGATCATAAATGTAGCATAAGATCTGGACATTAAGCACTTCAGAATAAGAGCATTAGTATGCTACATGAAGTTTGCATGTCATATTACTCTTGCCAAGTATTTAACTTTGTAACTCATTTGCTGGCTTAATCATCAAGTCAAGACCTGACATCTATCACCATGAATAGTAAAAGCCTGGTCCAAAGGGACTAGAAGTGACTTCTGTCTGCCTGGGCCATCAATCAAGAAGTCTGACTTCAATTCAGGCCAACATATTCAAAGCAGCCCTTTGGGTCCAAGCTCTTTTGGCTTTCAGTGGTTTTACACATTCTTTCCATTTTCTAGGCATGCTGTTTTATGGATAAATAGTCATTTCCTGTGTAAGTAGTAGCAGCTTTCCATCTCTCTCCATCAGAAAAGCACACCATAGGTTGGAGTGGCTAGCCTAGTGAGACATGAACAGATGGTGAGGAGAGTCCCTGTATGTGTCCCTTTCCTTGGAATAAGCCAGGAGTTGAGAGAGAGAGAGAGAGAGAGAGAGAGAGAGAGAGAGAGCACTAATCATGCAATTTTCCATCCATCAAGGAAGGAATATTATGAGCAATCTCCCAAAGTAATTATTAAAACTAAGAAGGCCTTTATTTTAGTTTCTCTTTCAATTCTAAAAATCTATTCTGCTTAAAGGACAGAATGCTTCACCACTGAAACACTGTAAACAAGTATCCAGGTGTCCACTCTTTAGCCCTGCCTGTGATGAACAGGACATCCCAGTATACAGTGTCATCATTTGTCATGGATAGAGTGCACAAATATCTTCTGCATGTGGTTTGACATTAAAAACAATTGACAAATATATCAGCTCTTATTCTATTCTTCTTCAGGGAGCTGAAGAAAGTCTAGTGTCCTGTGCAGTACCTGGGTGGCACACAGAACTATGGTGCTCTTTAAGGCAGACAGTATTACAGTGACCATTTTGCTGATTTTTCAACACATATGTGGGGAACAAATTTTCGGAAAATGAGTGTGGTCATATTTATGCTCTTTGTAGTTTGGGTATTTATCATGGAAAGAGTGACTTTTGCCTGCTATACAATAGCAAGAACATGGCCAACTGAATAATATATGACTAGAAGCATCAGTGATAAATGAAGGCAGGGGCTATGTGGGTTCATGTGCACACTCATCAAAGATATCTGATTTTTTGGTATGTGTCAGAAAGACCAAAAGATGGTGAGCAGATCAATGGCCACAAAAGCACTGGCTTATGTGTTTTTATTACTTTCTTATTTCTGATACTTCTGTAGCATGAGGTTAAACAAAATATAGAGTTCTCAACTTATAGGTATAACACAGGAAAGGTGATGGTGTCTAAAGCAACCAAATTGTTCTCTTGACAGTCTGCATGTTTCCATCAGAGGCAATGCTGCACAAAGCTATTTTAGGTAGGTGAGTAAAATGAATATTATGCTAAAATACAAACTAATCAGTGTTTCAAGAAGGCTAAAATTATTCAGATACAAAGAAAACACAGAGTAGTATTTTTATTGTTATGTACAAAGCATTATAGGAGGTTATATTGTGATTTCTTTTATAAAGCCTTAATTATGGGAAGAAAGGAGTCTATACAAAGAGGTTGTTAGGACTCAGGGAGCACATTTGTTTTCAGTGTCACTTAGTTTAACTGAAGGATAGGGTGAAAACAAATAAATGGAGAGAGAGACAGAAAGACAGAGAGACAGAGAGACATAGTCAGACAAAGACACACATGAGAGAAAGAGAGAGACATGCAGGGACAGAGATAGAGATAGGGACAGAGACACATACATCACACACACACACACACACACACACACACACACACAAAGACAGGGAGAGAGACAACTAAAAGAAGAATACTTTATTCAAGGAATCTTGGCAATGCTCAACACTAAGACAGATCATTTTGAGGAAGAGGCATGGAAATACAATCATGTTGCTTTTAAAACAAAATGCCATCATTCAATTTTATCAAATGAATACTCAAGAGCCAGATGTTGGGGTGAAAACCTCATATCCCAGAGAGATATAAAAAGCACCCAGTTGACCTTCCTCCTCAATGAATGTCCCAGAAGGAAAGAGACAGCTCTCCTTCTCCTCATTGTCTTAAAAACCTGTTTCAAATTGAATGTCCCCCCTTCCTACTTTCTGTGTATCTCTATCTCTCCTCCTGACTTTCTTTCACTCTCTTTGTTTTTTCCTATGTTCACTTCCTGTCACCTGGTTGCTTGCTCCACCTCTTGACCTATGGTTGGCTTTATTTAGTCTTGTTTACAATAAACAGAAAGCTCTTAGATTAAAGATGTCCTAGGGCTGAGCCACATCACAACTAGAAATAGGTTTTTCCAGTAAACAATTTCAGGGTTCATAGTATGATCAGGTATCTTTCGATATACTCCAAGCTTGATCTTTCCAAATGACAGGGACCATCCAAGATTCTGTTTAATGTTTTCTATGTGGCTGTGCATATCTAAACAGTCTCTCAATGGAAAATATATACAGATTTGGAAATAGCATAGAACGAATATAAAAAGAAACCAGGACAATATTTAGATTTTATTCAGTTAAATATGCAATGAAAAGGAGTATCATTAGTTTCTGTTTCTACATTTTAATTGTCATCTTGAAATTTTGATATGACAGACATAGAAATTGTACAGAAAGGTTTGAGTAGGAATTTAGTTTCAGATGTTAAGCATCATACTGGTCTGTCCTGAATTCAGCAAACTTCTCACTGCTTGATTGTCATCTACCTTTCCATTAGTAACACAGTATATAACTCAAACCATATGGGAATGTGGGCTCACTCCTATTCTTACACATTCAAACAAGCCACTAAGCACAAACAGTAGTTGCCAAGTTCCCTTTCCTCAAAGGTGCTGTGCAGAAGGCAGAATGGGACCAAGGAAAGGCAAAAATGTAACTGCTCTAGGAAAAATGTAAAAAGAACTAAACACGGAATGTAGCAGATAAAAATTTAAATTTAAGCAGACGCTCATTCAAATCTACCTTGAACGCTGCTCACTTCACAAAATTTCTTTAACTGACCTTCTGAAACATTCAAAAGTTCTCACAAGGGTTCGTATTTATTTTGGTGTAGGGGATGTTTCTGAGGCTGCGGTCCTCTTCTCTAGTTGGTTCTTGACCTGTCAGTAAAGAAAGCCTCTGGCTAATTGCTGGGTGGAAGGTATAGATGGGACTTCTGGGTCCCTGGAGGCAGGCAGAGAGATGCGAGGGAGGAGAATGGAGTTCTCAATGCTTTGGAGTGAGGAAAACCAGGCAACTATGTGAGGTCTCTGTGGCCACTATTACAGGTGGGTGGTCAGGGATGTTTGGCAAGGGTGTATTTTCCAGGTGGCAGATAATAGCACCCAGCAATTGTGCCAAGAAGGCAAGTTGTAAATGAAAAACTATGTGTCTGTGTCTTTTATCCTCAGATTCAAGGGAAGCTGGGAGGGGGCTGGTAGTGTAGCCCCCTTTTCTGGAGCAAAGAGGGGTAGAGCATAAAACCACAAGCCATATTTTGGTTTCTTTCTTACTTTTCTTCCTCCCTCCCTCCCTCTCTCCCTCCCTCCCTCCCTCCCTCCCTCCCTTCCTTCCTTCCTTCCTTCCTTCCTTCCTTGCTTCCTTCCTTCCATCCTTCCTTCCTTCTTTTCTTCCTTTCTTTCTTTTTCTTTTTTCTTTTTTCCTTGTTCTAAACATCTTTCAAGTTAGAACTTGCATTATTTGTAACTTTGAACTAACCATTACCCCCGAAAGTCCCAGAACTTTCTGCTTGCCAGTATCTATGTGTCCTTGCTGCTACTGAAGTCTCCACACAACTGTTGTTTACTCATAGAGCCCTTCTCCAACCACAGGTTCTTTCTGGCCCTTCTGTCTCTTTATCATGTTATTCTATTTTACTTAATTCTGTAGTACTTACAATCACTTTGGTCTTCCTTGCTTTTATTCTTCATTTCTTGGCTTTTATTCTTATTTGTTTTTATTTACTCTACAATAATGTAATCTTCATGAGACAATGCCTTGCCTGTCATGTTCACCCTTCCATCCATCACACTTAGAAGAGTAACACCTTTCGGTAGAGAGTGAACAAATGTCAGATAGGCTAAGGAGATGGCTAAATGGGTGAAGTGCTTATGAGACAGTGTGAGAGTATGACTTTGAATCCTTAAAACCAGTGTAAAGCTAGGCACAGTAGTATGTGTCCATAATCTCAGTGAATAGGAAGGTGAGAGGCAGAGAGAACTTCTCCTCTAGCCTGCAAACTAGCTTCTAAGATAACTAGGCATACCCAGAAGTGCAAAAATAACAAATAAGAAACCGTGTTTCAAACAAAGTAAAAGGAAAAAGTGACAGTCTAAAGTATTCTCTGACCTCCATACATTCATTGTGGTGGCATACACATACCCATACTTTACTCACAAACACCACAATACATGCATCACACACACACACACACACACACACACACATCTAAAGAAAGGACAAGAAAATGGTCCAAACTTTATTTTTATATATTAACAACAATAACTGGCTAATTTAATAAAAAAAAAACCTAAATTTATAAACTAGCATATTTACAATGAAGGCTGGAGAATCAGAGAATCAGATCTGGAAAATCTGGAGAAGTCAGCAATCAGCTTCTGGCCCCTACAGCCCAAATTATACCACAGGCTCTGTGCCCAGCAGTCAGTATTTCACATTCTTACTCTCCTACCAGTAGCCAGCACCACAAAAATTAGATATGAGTTGCCTAAAGTTACTGTTGTCATTGCTGCCCTTACAAACTAGGGAGTACTCTCACTTGACCTATCACCAACGGAAACAACATGGATCCTACTTGTTTGTGTCAAGTACTCTGTACTTAAAATTCTGATTCTTCACACCAGAGATTACAATGTATTTCCTACTTCTTATAAATAGTGGTAATGAGACTTTACATGATTTTTTTCCCTTTCAAAATGAAGAAATGGGGTTCCATCTGCCATTAACATGTATAAGAATGATGTTTTAGGGTTTTATTGTTGTGAACAGACACCATGACCAATGCAAGTCTTATAAAGGACAACATTTAATTGGTGTTGGCTTATAGGTTCAGAGGTTCAGTCCATTATCTTTAAGGTAGGAGCATGGCAGTGTCAAGGCAGGTGGGATGTAGGCAGTGCTTAGAGTTCTAGATCTTCAACTGAAGAAGGAGAAGACTGAATTCCAGGCAACTAGGAGGAGGATCTTAAAGCCCACACCCATAGTAAAACACCTACTCCAACAGAGCTACATTTTCTAATAATGCTATTCCCTGGACCAAGCATATACAAACCACTACAGCAGAGATTACACAAAACATAAATAAAGAGGCTCAGATGTTGTAAATTTCCCCAATAGCAAATATTTCCTGTAAACTTTTACCTGTTTCAGATGTTCATTCATTCTTTATTCTCTACTGTTGAATGCCATATAGTTAAGCCACTTAAACCACAGTGAATTTCCAAATGATAAACAATATTCTATATAATTTGGCATCCTTTGGAGAAATAAAACCAATAAGTTTCTATATATCATATGCAGATTAAACAATGCACTAAGAAATTTATTGTAAGAGATTATTTACAGAAGTCTTCATATCCCAGTGTCTATAGCTCGTATGCTGGGACCCAGGAACACAAATGCAGTAACTTCAGTCAGAGTCCAAAGGCTTGGAATCTGCTGCATTCAGTTAGCTGCAGCCCAGGGAACTAAGGAAATCTACTGTTTCAGCTCTGGTCTGAAAGTATTGAAAGCCCAATGTCCTACAGCTATCAGATAGGAAGACTTACAAGAAGATCAATCAATTGTCTGATTTATGTCTCCACTGATCAGATGAGGTTACACTGTTAGGTAGTAAAGACTCAATTTATTGATTTAAATGTTAACCTCATCCCAAGTACCCTCATGGGCAGCTAAACATCTTGTGCTGTAGAGTGTTGTCAAGCTGACATTTACAATTAACCATTCCACATACCTCTGTAGAGACAATGGATAATCCAGTTAGGTGCTAAAGACTGAATGGTTAGCTATGCTTTGCCTCACTGTTAGATAAGAAGCCTGATGCATTCACTCTTTCTCTCTCTTTTATTTTAATGAAGTTTTTTCCCCACTTAATAATCTATGGATGAATATTTTACTTTAAAAGTGTACACCATGGACAAGAGAGACATCAAGTTCAAGGTGAAGGGGGGAGGGTCCTGTAAAGCTCAGTAATTATACATTGAGGGGCTATCATTTAGGTTGATGGATCACCTACAGCAAAAAGAATGGCACAGAGACCAAACACTTATTTGCAAATTGAAATGTGAGGCCAGCCCAAGTAAGAGACACATTTTGCCTTCGAGGAGGAAAAGGACATCTGATTCATGGCAAACCCTGCCAAGGTACAGCTGGCTGAGCCAAATGGCTCCCTGCCACTTAGCCCCAAGAAACAAGAGAAGGTAGTCTTAGGTTAGGTGGAAGGATAAAAGGCTTCTTATGAAAGGGGCTTGATTACTGCTGTGAGTTTAATTATACTCCCTCTTCCTGAGTCCAATCAATATTTAAAAGCAAGAAAGAAAACAATTTCCTGAAATTGTTCCCTGTTTTCAAGATGGTCAAAATTAGCCCCCAGAAAGTAGTCAAAGTCAGACAGAAAAAGAATCAAGTTTGAAAACATGAACACAAACAGAAATTTGTGAAAACATAACTGTTCCTTCTAAACCTCCAGCAAGCCAAAGGCCAAGTCAATGGCTTTTAGGCAGGAGGGAAGCAGGAGCCTTACTTGTTTAATGAAGTGTCCCGAAGTCACAACAGGAGAGACTTAGCATTGCTGTAACAGCTAAACAATTCCACATGGCTTTCTAGCTGCATGTTATTAAATGAAAATTTGACATTAAAATGGATATACAAAACATACCCCAAAACACATTGTCTGTACATGATGACCCCAGACATTTTGAGCTCAACTCAAAATAGAAGATAGCCCTCCTTTCCAGCAGGGCTTCCCTTTCTCTGACCTTATCTCAGGAGCCCAACCCTCACCACCTGAGGAAGGTTTCAAAGCCCTCGGCAAACCCATAAGAACTTGCCCAGCAAGTACCTGAGACTCCTATGCCCTTCCATACAAATGAGGCATTCACAGTTCTTTAAACTCTAGCCAATGATTTTTACATTCAACCTGAAATCTCCTTCCCACTCTCCAAGGTTCATATGTAGCCCTTGGTCATCCCAAATAAAGTATAAGTGTCCAGCTGTTTCACTAAAGATCTTCTGAGAGAGCTGTTTCATTGAGTATCATCTAAAAGAGCTGTAACACTAAAATCCTTGGGGAATACTCTACCCCAACCACCACCCCACTTCCTCTCAGCTTGACTTGGATCCTGCAGTTCCCACCCATTACAGATTGCTTCATCCTTCCAGCTTGGTGTGCAGTGCAGCACCTGGACACCATGAGGGAGGAAACAACGGATGCAGAACGAACTATACCTGGTCCCCAAAACTAGTACCACATTTATCCAATCACAATAGTTAGGAAAGTGCCAAAAGTAAAACCAAACCAACCAAACCAACCAACCATGCCAGTAAATGGAAGGAATATCTTGGTATGACACTTCTTTAAAGTTTCAAGCCTGGCTCCTAGGTTGGTTGCCTGTTCTTATCACTTAAGTTTTATGGAAATCAGTTAAATAAGCCAGAGATAACCTCTGTAAGTTCTGTTTCTGTTTAACTCATTGGTATTTTTATTTATCATAGTATCTCTTACGTTGAATTTTAAAATTTTACCCTAAAATAATACCTATCTTGTATACCAGATTTTGGTAACCTATCTAAAATTTACCACTCACCTGGTTTCACTGTACTTACTCCAGTACTGGCTCATCCATACCCTTTCAGGATTAAAACTATCGCTAATATTGTCAGCTCAAAATACACAATAAGAACTCCTTCCCATTTGGAAAGAGAATTACACAGATTATCTACTTCAGTCTGACACATACCTATGAATGCTATTTTCCTGGTTAACAGCTGAGTACCATGAAGATGAATAAACAAGATAATGTAGCAAAGGTAGATGGGTTAAGACCTACACTGCATTCTTTGCTGTGTACCTTAGCGATACAAACCACTGCACGGTTTCATAAGCCTCTCACTTCTTACTGGTCTTGGCTCCATGTTTCCATACACTTGAGAAAATTATTTGTTTCTCTTTACTTGTTTACTAACTTAATAAAAATGTTCTGGGGGCAAGTGTGTGTGTGTGTGTGTGTGTGTCTGTACAGGGACATGTGTGGATATTTGTGCCGCTAAAGCTCAGCTCCAGGATCATTTACCATGAACTGCCCACTTTGTGTTTGGAGACAGAGTCTCTTAATGGGATATTTAGATTAGGATGGCTGCCCTGTGAGCTCCAGGGATCCTCCTGTCTCTGTCTCTCTAGTGGCTGGGACTATAAACCTGTGTCACTATGTGTAGCTTTTTCATAGTTGCTAGGTATGGCATTGATGGCCTCGGAATTGCACAGCAAGAACTTTACTGACTAAGCTATCTCTCCAGCAAATAAATAGATTTAAATGCTACTTATATGTCCTTCTGAGAGTATCAAACTGTGCTAGATATTATTATGAAATATCTCTATCTATATAGGGTAAAACACAACCTGGTAAATATTTTAGGTTATTGAAATGATTTACTATGGAAAATGAAAAGAGTCAGCCACTGGGAATTACCATCACTTCAGCAAATATCTTAGAAATATAGGAAACAAAACCCTGAAGAGGACTAATACCCTGAGATCAGCACGGTGGTGGGAATGCTGGAGTTTCATTAGCAGAGATACTCCTTCACTCTCATAAGCATCTTTATAAAAAGGTCTTCTTGCTTTAGTTTCAACCACAATATTGCTTCTCCAGTAGCAGGACAGGATTAATGCCATCAGTATATCTCAACACCCTTGTCCAGAATGTCCTACTGCCAGGGTGATCATATCTCAGAAAACCTTACAAAATCACAACATTACTTCTCATCCATTCCCTTCCTGCACATTTTCTGTTTAGCTGATTAATCTTATCAAATCTTTATTATAGTTTAGCAGTTATTACCTTCTACCCAAAGTTCGTTGGTGCAACATTGTCCTGTCTAGAGATTTTGGTAAATGGATGCCATGTTTGGATGCAATCTCCCAGCCCTAGCTTTACCCGGGAGTGTGCCTCTCTGAATCAGAGTGGCATGAGGACAGAGGACAAGGCACTTTTGGGTTGAGCAGTGCTTCTTACTTAATACAGGACCAACTGGATCCCCATCCTCCTGAAGGAACTGGATCTAAAAAATAACCTAGACAGTGATGTACCGAGAAAAAGTGCAGGCAGTCACAGTATGGTGAGAGGCTGTGAGAAACTGAACGAGACATAAAGTTAGGCAGAAAGAAAGCAGCAGAGAAGGAGGAAGAAGTTTTAGTGAGAAATCACATAGACTGTGTGAAAGGAAAAGAGGTCTTGGGACCTTGTCTTCCCTTTGCTCTTGACCAACCCTGTTTGATCTAAATATGTATGTAAGATGGGAGAATTTCCCTCAATACAGTAAGGCAGAAGTAAAACGCTGAAGTTCTTTGTTGATATAAAGTCTATCTGTCCCTCACCCTACTGTCTCCTCCAGCTTTATGAGCTTCACCCCTATTCTTACCCAGCCTACTCCTTCCCAACCTGATTCCCATCCCCTTATCCCACCCTATCTCACTTCTCACATCTTCTCTTTCTCAACCCCACCTCCCCCTGTCATTACTCCGCTCCATTCTAACTTGGACTCAGCTCCACCGATTCGCGTGGATCCATCATTTGCTTTGAGCTAACGATGCTCATCTTTACGTAGACAATGTAACACAGGATGTCTCCTCTGCCTTTCAGTAAACATGTTGTCATCTCTTTGTTCTATTCTGACAAAAATAATGGAAGAATTCCACCAATAGATTCCAATATAGAACCTAACAAATGAGTTAAACCTCATAGGATAAAACTTGGAAAGGCAGAAGTTACATCTGACTTTCTCTATGTTTCTGTGGGCATTTTGTTTGTTTATGCTATTTCTTACTTTTCGTTCAAATATTTACCAGGAGTTCACAGAGTGGATTTGGGAGGAAAAATCAAAGCAATCATAACTTTCATGGGCAAAAGAAAACACCCATTGGAGAAAATGAGAGCATTTATTTTTATCCAGACAGAGTTCGGCATGATTCAAAAAACATGGTGAAAATACCACCTCATATAAAATAAATTATCCGCTATGGCAAAGGAGCAGTGAGTGCTCATGTCAACAAGAGACCAAAAATATCCAGGGAAAGTAAACAGTTTTGCAAATAGCAACTGATGAGTTTTATTATCCCTTATTTCTTTTTGACTGGCAGGAAATAACAGTAGAGCCACATCTGCCCTGTTAGCTTTGGTGAGCCCTAATCTTTTCTTTGCCTCCAGCACATCACCTAAGTCAGGGAAAGATAAAATCTACCGTAACACCATACACCAAAAAAATGATAACACATTTTAGTGATTATGCCCATGAGCCTACAAAGTAAAGTGATGTATGAATATTCTCTCCTGAGAAGATGAACTACCGATACCCCTGAACAAATGCATTGCCACAGCATAACACCACTGCAAGCAGGGAATTAAAACAAACAAATCACAACCACAAGGGAGGGTTCCCATCAGGCCAGGGACAGTGGCCAGTTTCATTAGCAAACATTACCACTCACACACATCCAGAGTATGCAGTTCAAATGACAGCCTAGAGCCCAAGCAACAAGCTGTATGATTCTTTTGGCTTCTGTCTTTTAAATAGCAACATTTTGAGGCCATTCACATAATGATTAATTAAGAGCCAGCACCATGGGCTGTAAGGAGGAGAGAGGATTCTCTACTAATTCTGCCTTTAGAAGATCTATTCAAGATGAAGCCAAACCTACATCCCCCATAACCTCTGGGATGTTGAGTAATCTCTTGTCCTCTCACTGCTACCATCCATGCTTCTTCTCTAGAATGGGAATAACACCACAATCCATATCACATGTTGTTTTTGAGGATAAAATTACAACTAAATTATTTTGTACAGGACTCCTCAACAGTACCATGGTCACAGGGTCATGGGTCATTTTTGCTACAGGTTCTTTGGCTTCTATCTAGATTTCAGTAATAACAATATACATGCCTTTAGATACTGCCAATAGTCAACATGGAGCAAAATTATCTAAGTTGATAGTTATTGCTTTAGTTCTTGGATGATGCTGACTTCTGAAAACACATGAGGTCTCCTGCTCAAGACTGTAAATACCCTCATACTAACATAATGATGAAGGGAACAGAGAATGGCTGATGAATAAGGATTAGGTACTTCTCCAAGGGTATTTACTTGTCTTCATTAATGTATGTAACCTTCCTTATACTAGAAATCCAATACCAGAGTTTCTCCACAGTTCTCATTCACGAAGAGACTGCTAAACTGCAGACAATTTTACAATCCAAAGTTGAAATGTCTATAAACATCTTTATTACTATTTTGAACCAAAACTAAATTTCAACATTCTTATGACATTGTAGTATGCATGTCTTGAATGTGTGCATCACTGAATTTTAGGAAGCTTCTAGTTCTGGGAAGTGAAACAGTCTGAGAAACATAGGCCAAAGTATAATCTCTCAAACAACACTGCCAAGAGATGTTCTCAGTGATCCCACCAAAACTTCCCAGATATAAGAACATAGTATGTGGTTTCTTGAAATTCCTGTCTGTTGGAATGCCCCTTGAGTTGTAAACTTAGAATGTGTTCTGCATGTCTGTTTTGAATGTTGTCCGATCTAACAACTCATTTCTGTGGGTGGATCTTTGAACTGTATTACCATGGTTCATTATCTGGATGTCTTGCCTGCCAGCAAGTCCACTTATCAGATACTTTTAGTCTGGCTCAAATCAAGTAATTTGGAAGATATAAAGATCTTCTATACTTTGAGTACAGCAGGTGGACAGAAATTATTAGGGACGACATAACAGTTCCCTGAAGATGTTGGAATTCTAAGAATTTGACAGAACCAAAGCAACCTGTTGCTTATCCATCATGTCCATTCAAACTGGGGTACATCTGTCAGACAGGACTGCTGGCAGAAGGTTCATTGAAAGCAATGAGTCTTAGTTCTAAGATTTTCTTATATCCATATCACTTCCTGTATCATCTAATAATTACCCATAAGAGAAAATGTATGAGTTACTCTAGTATTTTTAACTCTACAAATATGGCCAACCATTCATTAAGAATTCTAATATTTTCATTTCAATTGTAGGGAAAATATTGAGACTCAGAGAGAGGTTAACTAACATGGCCCAAGAATGAGAATGACAGTTTAAATCTAGTACTTTCTGCTTGATCTGGGATGCTTCCTGATGGCCAACTGTTTGGGAATTATAGTGTGATAGCAGACATGATAGGGGTAACCAACAGAGAGAGGATTTAGTGCTGTGCTGGTACCCTTGAGGAGAACAAGTGGAGGGGCAAGCTTTGGGATCATTCATGTTCCATGACTATGGGCCTCTTCTCCTAAGCATGACTGATTGCTTGTACTCTGTAAGCTTGGGTTGCAGATAGGGAGCAGAAAAACCATCCCTGGATGAATAATAACACCTTTGCATAAGATCATGAGGTTAAAAGGTGTCTTGTGTAATGGGATTGAATTGTAAATGTTGGGTAAATTGGTCATGAAGGAAGTTACTTTTTTTTTTAAGATGCTCTGCATTAGGTCTTTCTTGAAAAAAATATTTAATCAGAATTCTTGCTTCCTAGACACATCAGAGGCAGCTTATCCTGCAAAAATCTCATAATTGGCAATTACAAGTTATGCCGTCTGGTCAATACAATTATGCCACATCCCCAGAGTACACCCTAGGCAGATAGTTTTAAAAGAAAAATATTTTGATGCTAATAATATTGTAATTTGGAACCAATTCCTGTATTTCTAAGATCCTCATTAGATTTGTTTTCAGTGGCGAAGAATTCACAGTTTGCCTTTATGGCAAGTGTGTTTCAGTCTTTCTTGTAGCAACTGAAACAAGAACATTGTGGTGAGGAACTAGCTTCTTTCAACAGAGCCTTTCCTGGTGCTCTTTATTAAGGGTCAGATTCAACTACACTATTTTTACCATAGACTCAATAAGACATGCATTTACTGACACATTTTGCTAGGTAATTTGTTTTATAAAATGTGTTACACAGCTACACAGCTATAAAATTATCCAAACAATCTAGAAGCATGGCAGTTTGTTAGGAAAATTTAATCGGAAAAGCAGACATTTTTTTTTTCTGACATGACACTGAACATTCAAAAACACTGTTGCCCTTTCACAGCAAAGCCAGCATTTCCCTCCAGATTTCCGATTTTCATATTCATGGAGCCCTGGAAGGCTAAACTTTAACTTCAGGCTCAAGGCTGTATAAATATTTATCATGAACAGAAAATTAAAGAAGAAATCTTAGTGGGTTTAGGCATCAAAAGAGATTTGTGTGCTGTAATAAAAGAATACCGAACCTTAGTGTCAGGGATTTGCATGCTGTCCTGTGTACCTTGCTCCATCTTCTGCTGCTCTATGCTCTTACTGTACAGTCTTGAACAAGTCCCATATGCCTCTCTCTAGCATCAGTTTCATTGCCCAAGAAGCACAAATGTCATATTAGATGATTCTAATATTCCTTAAACCATAACAATACATGGCAGTAATAGAGAAAATTATAAAACAAATGGGATTGTGCATTATGAATGAGAAGAAGCTATCACAATTCAAAACACTAAGATAGACTCTAACTTATATAGGACACAAAGCAAAACTTGATTTTAGGGTTCAGTGAGTTTCAAAACTGGAACACCATTTCTTTAGCTCGTACGTTACAAAACCAAACGCTGAACACTTTAAGATAAACAAAGGGGCAACTAAAGCATGTGTGCCGTTTGGTTGTCAGATTCTTGACTTCCAAGCTGACATGCTTCATTCAGATAGAAAAGAAAAGAATCTAGTTTAGTAGAAAAATGGCTTCAAACAAATGCTGAGAACTAAATGGGTGTTCATTATCGATAAAAAAAATCTTTGAATAGTAGCGATCACTTTTAGAAAACCAGAGTGCATTTTAGGTAGGTCAAAGAGAATGAAACATTGGGGCAGAAAACTGAAATGCCTCTCTGTGTAGAAATGAAAATACAATTGAATATGTTTAGAAGAAATGAAACACCAAAGGGGGCTGGAAAACCACTTAAGGAAGTTTAGTTTTGCATTGTAGGCTGCCTAACCAGGCAGCCACCTAGAAGCTGGCTTCTCATATTTTCCATATGAAAGTGAGAATCTAAGATCAATACAGGTATGAAATCCACCCCACATGGGTGGGATAAGGAGACTCTAGCAAGAGTAAGCCATTGGGTTGGTAATGAACAGAAAATGGCTATTTCTGGTGGGGTGATTTTGGCAAGGGAGACTGGGAAGAACTATTACCAAATGGAAGGTTTATGGCTAGAGAGGGAAGATGGGCACACGGTTTTCAGGGCCCAACATGAAATATGACTTAAGGGGCAAGAGCTATAGCTGAGGGTGGAGTCCTTGTCTAACATGCACAAGACCCTGGGGTCAATGGCAAGTGTCACAATGAGATGAAGGAAAGAAAACTGAAGGATTAGGGAAAGAGCAAAACACTTCAAGGGAGGGCTGGGTGGATACAGGAGTGGGAAAGCATGTGCTGAACAGCATGAAGATCTAAGACTGAATCTCTGGAAACCACAGAAAAAGCCAGACATTACTTGTGGATCCTGTTCCCCTAACTGGGCCTCCTTGTCTGGCCTCAGTGGAAGAGGATATGCCTAGTCTTACAGTGACTTGATGTTCCAGGGGAGTGGGGATATCCCAGGGTGGGGGGCTGATATTGGGATGTAAAGTAAATAAACAAATGTTAAAAAGAAGAAGAAAAAAAGAGACCCAGGCATGGCTATATATATCTGTAAACCTTTAGTATTAGTGAGGGAGAGTTAACAGATCCCAAGAATTCCCTTGTAAGCCAGTCTAACCCAAACAGTGAGCATCTGGTTCAGTGAAAAAGCCTGTCTCAAGAAAACAAGGCAGAAAGACAGTCAGTAGAAAAAGATACACAATGTCCTCCTTTGGCCTCCACATACATGCCAACAGAACATACACCAAAACATTCACTTTCATGCACCATGCAAGCATCCATCATCATCATCACCATCATCATCTTCATCATCATCATCAATGATAATGACAATGACAGCACACACACACACACACACACACACACACACACACACACAAACAATTTCAAGGGAGCATGTAACAATGAAGATAAGGCTCTTCCAATCTCAAGTCTTTGTATCTTGGGCCTCAGACTCATGAATCTGGCTCCACAGAAGTTCACATTTCTGGTTAGATTCTTATTAGCACAATAGGAGACTTTAATCCAGTCAATTCATTGTTCTTATCTCTAGATTTTTCATCTGTTAAAATCATCAAAGTGATTAAAGAAAGCATCATTATGGACACATAGTCAAATCATATTAAAAAGTCCATATTATGTGCTATTTACCACATGGTTGAAGGCTAAATCAAGAAAAATAAAGAGTGATGTCATAATTCCAAACAAATTAACCAAGCTTTACCTCCAGCAAAAGCACTTGAATTTTTTAAATTCTTCCTATAGTTCTTTCATATGATTTTTCTATACATCATGGTTTGAATGTGAAATGTCTCCCTTAGGGTCAAGTGCTTGCACACTTTGTCTCTAGATGTCCATACGGTTTAGAGAAGTTGTGGGATGCCCAGGACTGTGATTTAGCTATATAGGCTTTACAGAAAGGGTTGCTGGGAAGTGGGCTCTGAAGGTGATACCCGCTTCTGGTCCTGCTGTCTGCTTCCCGAGCTGCCAGGCTGGCAGAAAATGCTGCCTCATGTTCTTTTTACCATGAATTTGGACACTCTTGCTTACCTTCCTCACCATGGTAGACTAAACCTTCCCCAAACCATAAGCCACAATAAATCCTTCTTCTCCTGAGTTTCTTTTGTCAGGTTTTATGTCACAGCATTAAGAAAGGTAACTCATGCATTTTAAGAAGGTTAGCGTACTGTGACAGGAGTATCAACTCTGATTGGATCGAAAGCCCAGCAGCTTTAGTTGGGACCTTGTGCTCCAGTTCTTTAGGTCCTTAGGCTGCCACAGGGAAGGTGACATTATACCCGTACCTCTCCTGTCTCCCATTCAGCATATCCATGTCTCAGGGTAACCTCTAGGACCTTGTGATTGGATTGCCTTGATACTGCTCTGGGGAGTCTTGATGATATGCTGTTATAAAAACAGCCTCGTTCATAGTAACACATGTCCCTGATTTTCAAGAGTAGAAAGCTACTTTCTCCTACATTAAGAAGACTGCATGTGACAGGTTGTATTCAGTTTATCATGGGATCTGGGGGACTCAAACACCTGAATAACGAAACACGATGCATTCTCCTAGAAAATGAGTGCTAATTTGCTTGCAACCCATACCATATAATTTGCAAGAACACAGGGCACCTATAATTCTGCGTAGTAGTAAATTTAACTTTTGTTATCATCCATGGCTATTCTATTTCTCTCTGATTTAAAACCATTGCAAAAATTGACTCATGACCTTTTCTACCACCGAAGGTGAAGATTTCTGAAGTCATTAAACTCCAGGGCCATCTCTTTCATAGACAGACACCTCTCAATTTTCAACAGTTAAAATGGTTCATGTTATAAAAATGTTTTTTACACTATGATTGTGCAAAGTAATACTGGACTGGTGTAAACTATAATCAGAAAGTTTGAATTTCCATCTTTTCCTGCAGAGGTGACGTGTGGGAAGTAATACCACAGCAATGCTGGACAGCTTCTTCCAGTCAGCAGTAAGATGTAGTGGAGAACAACAAATGATGTTGGTCAGATAGGCATGGCAAGCATATTTTTCACTAGGGCTGTCTTCAGTGGGTTTCTTGAGAGAAAACTGCACTCATAAGCCCAAGAACATCTGCATATGAACTTTTGAGGCAGCAACTAGAAGAAAAGCAGAGGGAACATGAGAGGGTCACTATGAAGATGGAAACAGCTCCAGTTGGTCTGCTTGTTTGTTTTGTCATCCACTCCTCAACTTAGGATGTGGTCACTGAAAAAGGAGTAAGTAGAAAAGAGGAAGAGCTTTTCTAAATTTAAATCACCATATCTTTCCTATAGAGATGGCAAGTTGAGAGCGAGGCCCTGCTTTAAGGACTGGTTTGTGTACAGGCAATTCTATGAAAACTTGCTTGGATTCAGAATTTCAAAATGAAGTGGGATTACTCACTAACAGTATTGAGTTCAAGGACAACTGAAGTCTATGACTCAACCCGTACCTGGCTTCTCTTTCTTTGACCCTCATAGGCTAAGAACTCAATTGCTACAACTCAGTGATGAAATGTGGCATTGTGCTTACACACCACTCACATATAATGGGGTAGCTAAAAATACAGCTTACTTACATTCTAAAACTAGGTACATGGTCTTTCCCAGGAAAGAGCACATCAATTGGTTATCCTAAACCAAAGGGTTAGCCCTAAAAGCATAAGTAGCATTATAGAAACCAAGAAGGTTATATTTTTGTATTAAGGAATATATATGTATGTAACAATTAACTTCAAAAAAATCCATGAATTTGAAAATAGATAGGAGGGATAAGTAGGAGAGTTTGGAGGGAGGAAATGATGTAGGCTTGTAATACTCTCAAAAGCTAAAAGAAAGATTTAAAAAACTAGATAGGTGGATTTCTTTACCGTATTTCCTTTAATATGCATGCTAATATCCACTTCAGTAGATCCCATATTCTTTTGTGTCTATTCAATGTGCTAAATAAGAAACAAAAGATTCTATGTGGATGCTTTAATTTACCAGTTATCTTCAAATATGTTGACACATGAAAATTGGGCTTTTCTGCCAGAACAGCATAGCGTTTTAATCTGATAACAAATATTGTACTGTATTACCCAATCAAAGCTATTTCATAAGGCCTTTGGGCACCATTTTAAGTGCTGCTGTGTTTTATTCATAACTTTGTTACTCACTAACAAAACATCCACTAGAAAAGTTCCATAAAACTCATTGCAAAGTTCCCAACAAGGTTCAAGAAACAGTCTACTCCTCATGGTGTTTATGTGCTTTTTCTTCTTTTGTTTGCTTTCCCACACTTTTGTCCTCACAACTGTAAACTGTGCTGTACTGGGGGGATAGAGGAGTATGGGATGTAATAATTCAGTCTGCTGACATCTTCAGTTCTACTCCACAGCTCTTTCATAGGTAATAGGCCTTATCTTAAGAATTAGTGGGAAGACTGTTTCTAAGGACCCGTCACTGCCTTTAACTAATCTCTGAGTGAGGAAGTAGAAATTATAAAAAGGATGTTAGGAAAGGAGGCCATGCCAAGAGGACAGACTGAAGAGAGAGTACCTGAGAGTGGGGGATGAGCAAGCCCTACCAGGAACAAGAATATGGCCTAGGATTTATCAGTATGACTGCAGAGATGGAATAACTTTAAACAGCACTTGGATTCAGAATGTGGTCCTCTAAAACATTGTACCAGCAGGACACTGCTTTCCAGAAATCCTGCAGCTGATAAACAGGAAGAGGACTGAAAAATGGGCATTTCCTTTTTTTCCTTCCCCACCCCTACTTTATTGGGAAGCTTTCCCTGTACAGTCCAGACTGCCTTGCAATTCTCCTTTCTTATGCATCTGAGGTTTGCAATTCCAGGTATATGCCATCATCCCAGCACTAAGAACAGGCCTCTTGAATCTAAGTCTGCCGGGACACTATCCCCTACATCCCTCAGCCTTTAAATGTATACTGATGAGTCTTTGTACCTCTTTGGGTACAATTTGGTTGAAAATTCTAAAAAATAAAAGTTTCAAGTACTTCTTATTTTTTTTTAAAACAAGTAGTCCTTATATAATTAACTGACCAAATCAAGGGTTGAAGAAGACTGGATCCTACATTCAGAGGGTTGTGTCTTGGATATGCCACAATTTTTTGATGCTCTGCTGAAGTGGCTTTTCAAGCCTTCCTCTACTTTTTGAATAAATATGATAAAACAAAAATGAAAATATGTTCAAAGAGAATTCATTTAGTGGTTATATTGATGTCTTGATCAAACAGAATTAAGTTCTCTTTCAGATGGTCTCTTTCCTCTCTGTCAATGTCCCTTATTTACAAGCCAAACACTCTCAACCTGGACTGCTCTTTCTTTCATCACCACAGGATCACGAGGACAGCAAGATATAATCACTAAGAAGTGTAAGGAAAACTCAAGATTTTACAGACTTGTCATTATAGTCCCTCAAACAGAGCTGCTAATCAAAGGCAGATGCACCAGTTCTGAGGAAGTCCATGAGTCATTTCAAGTTCACATAAGTTGGAGGTATAAAAAAGAAAAACCATTAGCCCCACTAGAAAAACAGATACCAAGACAGGCCACTGCTCTGGCCCATAGTTAAGCTAGGATCTTTGATGTCATGCAGGTCAGCCAATTTATAGTGGCTTAGGCCATGTGCTCCAGAGCTGTAGGATTTCCTCACTACAAATCCCATCTCCAGGAGCTTCGATCTGGGCTTTTGTGTAAGGCAATGGACCTCTGTGTATATCTCTCTTTCTTAACTGTAATAATAGCACCTACTTCTTGGGCCTGTAAAAATAAATTCATCAACTTTCATTGTTCTATAGAGCACTTGAATAGTGCCTGATGCATAGCAGAATAGGATTTAAGAGTTTACTGCCTTCATAGACCCTCTTCATCCTCCTCCTCCTCCTCCTCTTCATTCTATCTGATAGGTCTTGGCCAAGAATATGACCATCTCGGTCTCCTAGGTTCTACATCTGGGAACTCTGGACAGAAATGCTGCTGTGGTATTTAGTTGTCTTAATCTATTCAGTGCTCTCTCTGTCTCCCTCATAAGACTCTGATGTTATTCAGAGATTTCTCTTTTGATGTGGGCACAGGATACAGGATGTTCAAACTCAAGCCGTTGGTTCTGCTAGTAAGTCTTGATTGGTGGGCCAGTTCCTGCATAGCTAACAGATCTAAGTTGAGTACCATGAGATTTTTTTTCCTCAGAAAGATTTTGCTCCATATATGATCGTATGGTTCTAATTTCCTTAAGCATACTGAACAGAAGAATATATTTTCTGACTGGATCTTTCCCAAGATTGAAAACAACAATGCATATAATCCTGGATCCACACAGCCGACAACACTTGATTAAGTGAGAAGCCCATATTGACACATATGAAAAGATGTAGTTGGAAACAGGGCTGACACACCGCAAAAGCATCGAAGAAGCCAGGAAGGAATTTCTGAGGAAAGAAAATAGAAAGATAACTAAGTAGAGCCTTGATTTTTTAGATATGTCCAATGCTCGCCAATGCTTTAATTTCTGAATGCGTATTTTCCTCTAGGAAGAGAGGTACTTCAATGCAATCTCAGAGTTCACAACTTGAGGTAATACAGTTCTTGGCAGTCACCATGACTGTATGGCAGAATTTTCACATAAGGTAATTATGGAAAATCGGGGTAAAAAGTTAGGAGTTATTATTGTTTAAGGCGACTTATAAATACAAACCCCAAATTGGGAAATTAAAATGAACTCAACCCAAAATATCTACTACCTCCCCCATCAAATGCAATATTTTTTCTATCTTTCTTTGTTTCTGTCCACACATTTTAGCCCCTTTTCCACGTTCATAACTAAGTAATAACAATTTTGATTTACTGAATCTAACTAGAATTTCCAACATCCCACATTGGCTCAAGGCTAAAGTTCAGAGACAGGAAGCAAGCAAACTTAAGCCCTGAGTTTTGACTTCTAATTTCCATAAGCCACTTTCCCATGAGGGCCTAGTGAAGTTCATTTACCAGTTAAGATTTCCCACAGCAGCTATGAGCCAGTCGGTGCACTAGGAAAGTAGTGATGGTGTCTTTATCCCTGTATGAGGATGCCTGGCAACTTTTACTTGCTCACTCCCTCATTTATTCCCGCAGATATCCATTTATAATTCCAACAAAAATTTTCAAATTAAGGTGTAAAGTCATCTTTCTACAGAGCGCTGAAGGAAACAATGTCTATTTTCCAACAATGCTCCATTTAATGGCAATGGGTGCAGGGCAATCACTAGTGTGATAGTAACCCATCTCTTGGGGGAGGGAGGACTTATACTTAGGTTATGACATGTTCTGTGATATAAATAGTTCCACACTGCCTAACTTAACAATCAGCTGAATATTTAGCAATAAACACTTATCAAGCCAGCACCATTCTGTGGGAGGAGTTCAATAAAAAATAACTGACATGCGCAACCAGCAGGCTGGAATAAGTTCCATAGAGAAAATGAGGCAAGGAGAGGGGGTGTGACGTGTTGGCAGTGGAGAGAGAAAGCATTCAGTTATAACCTGGAGAGGGAAGGACTCAATGAGAAAGCAGTGTCTGAACACAGACCTGACATGGGAGAGAATGAGCTGGATAGTAAGAACAGCAGTGTCTCTGTTCAAACAGCGTGTCAAGCGTGGATGTCAGCTCGGTCAAAAATTTCAGCTCAGTGTGCTGTCCCTTGTGCATTTCTTCACAGGTAATGTCTGAACACAAATAAATTCGATTTATAGGTTGAAGGTATTCACTCTCCAGTGTCAGTCACAAGCCCCTCTGCCCATCAGTTCACACTCCAGAAATTTTCCAGTGCATCTCTAGAGCTAGCCTGAGAGTCTCCTTCTCTGCTGCTCACATACATACACCTGTCAAGTGAACAAAAGGCTATGAGATTCATTTCAGAGCTAATACAAAGAGACGGGAAACGTCCTATGTGAAATGTGAGTGGTTTCCAGACTTTCATTTCACATATATTCCATGATAATCAGCAAATGTCTATTAGCAGAGAGCTGAATAAGGTGTGTGGGCACAAGGGATTTGGAAGGAACTTCCAATTAAGGACTTAAATCTAATTACAATGAATTAGAAAGATGCTCAATTTATTAATGGTAACCACAACTGTAAGGCTCTGGAGTGTTGATTTTTATGACTTAATTCCCTCATCTATAAAATGGTAATATTAAGGAAGATATTTACTGGTGACTGTGTGGTATAAATATGTTAATATGTAAAGATGCAATATATCAATAGGAAACTTGTATAAAAATGTAATCCATTAATAGAGAACATGTAATAAATATTGGTCTTTTAAATTTGTACTATTATTGTCATTGTGACTTTGTGTCAGCGGCTACAGTGTCATGTTATCATTGTCCCTATTTGGTAGATAAGGAAGAACAAAACAAAAGTTTAAGAAATTGCCTTAGGCTCCAGAGTTAAGAGGTGAGGTCAAGATTCAAAATCAGATATTATATTCTCAATGGCTAGCTTATAAGACAAAAGTATGTCCATATGCTCTAGAAGGTTCTCTGAACCATGGGAATTGGAGATACGTGTTTTCTCATGTTACTGAGTACTAAATTGTGATTATTTTTAATGAGGCATTAATAATACCTAATTTATGGGTAAGAATATTAAGACAAATTTTTGAATAGATTATCCTGGGCATTCAAGTCATAAATAGTAGCACCCCGACTCAAGTCCCTGTTTTACATTCATCAGTGTGTTGTTCCCAGCTATGGTACTTTGCTGCCAACCCCAAACTTAATGAGGAACAGCTTCATGTCAGTTTTCATTAACCCCTTGGGTGTGTGCATCAAGGATGGTGGTTTTGATGTGAATATACAATAACTTCCTCTTCCATTAATTACAACTTCTGAACACAAGAGCTCAGAGGGGATATGACACTGGGTCACTAGAACCATGAAGGAGTCAGTTAGTATAGTTACTGACCTCTTATGCTGGTCACTAGTGGGCAAGTGTCCTGGTGAAATCGTACAACTCTATGATGAGATCAATCTCTAGGCCATTTCTGATTAGTGTTGTGCATGATTCATGAGAATGTGGAACAATGGCTTGAAAAACACCCAAGGATAAAAACACAGCTTAGCGCTAATGGTCTAGTGTCCCCACTGATTCAAAGCAACCATTTTCTATCTTCAGAAAAGCACAGGCAGTTTTAGACACCTACCAGTCCCAGTGGTCCTTCCTCTTCTCACTTCTTGCAGAGCAGAAGAATGTGTGTCTTTGGCCTGGAGGCCAAGCCTAAAACAAACAGAGCATCTCTCCTAATGAGACATCCTGCAGCCTGGTGAGTAATGTGAGTGGCTGCTCTGTGCTCTGCAATGCCATGATGCCAGGACAGCCTCAAATAACAGACTTTCATTAGTGAGTAGTGCTATCGAGCATTGCTTACAGAAGCTTCTCCGCTCATGGCGTCAAGATCTCCACCATGGTGCTGATAGAAGCAAATCCAAGTTTTCTAGAAGCCAGGGTGGAAATATAAATGAATGAAGCAGGCAGGGTGTAACTAGCAGGGAATGAGGCAGACATGGCATTTGGAGTGTGTGGTTCTCTTCAGCAACCTTGAATGAGAGCAGTTGCCACTTGGCTCCAGCTAATAGTTGCTGTAAACAAAGCAGCCATGTTTCATCGTTGCTTTCAATATTTACAATCAGAAGCCATAAATCAGAATTGTAGGTAAAACTTCAAACATTTTCATATCAAAACTATTAAAATATAAAATAGCGTATTTCTAGTCTAATTGACAACGTGCTTACTGTTCAAGCATGAGAACCTGAGTCTAATCTCTAGATTGTACATTAAAAAGCCCAGCAATGCTGAGGAGAAAAAGGAAGAAGGATCTTGCAGGCTCACTGGCCAGCCAGTATAGTTAAATAAGTAAGCTTCAGGTTCATTGGGAAACCCTGTCTTTTAAAATACTAGAGGGAGACACCTGACACTGACCTTTGGAATTGCATACATGTGCACATATACCTGTCCTCCTCATAGCCTGTGAAATAAACACACAAAATAATGGGAAAGATTTGGTCTGCAGGAATAGCATTTAGCAAACAAGAATAGAAGAATATCCACACAGAACCATAGGAATAGTATAGTTATTGGTGGGCATGCAAGACTTCCGCCTTGAGAAAGGAGCCAAGGCCATCTACTATTTTTATTCTACTCAATAAGATAGGAGTCTTTTCTTATTGGTAAATGCAGAATAGCAGTGCTGTGGAAATATGGAATTACAATTCTCATTTTTGGTGTACAACTTGATTTCAAGTATAGAAAATCCCCAAAGAATCTGTACAAAGACCACTAGAACTAACAGAGTTACTTACCAAGGCTTCTAGATACTAGAGCCAGAACTTGGCTTCGTATTTATTTATTAATAACATGCAATTAGGATAGAAATTTCAAATACTGTTTGTGAAATCTCAATGTGCCTCAAAATAGAATTAAATCTGCAGGATGAAAGGCAAAAAAAAAGTGCTTTTCAACAACCTATCAACTTTACCGCACTAGAAATAACCAGTTTCTCTCACCCCAGACCATTGCTAATAACTCACTCACAATTCTGTTAGATCTATGACAGTGGCCACGACAAACATGACATGAAGTAATACGACATGCGCTTGCTATTCGTTTATTTTCAGTATTTTTAACACTTCAAAAGTATCAAAAAAAACTGGAAACGAAGCAGGTTTTGCCTTTTCTTTCATCCATTTCTTTCACTGGCAGTGTGTATGAGTTGCCAAGGAAACGACTACAGCAGGGGACAGAGCTGCTATGCTGTCTCCCAGAGTTGGGCATAGCTTTCAGTAGTGACATGTCAGCTCTCAGCTCTGGTGGAAGGGCTCTTGTGCAGCTCCACTTGGTACCAGAATCTACTTCTAGGAAACATTGGCTGTGTGCCTTGTTGATAGCTTTTGGCAAGAGGCGAGAAAAGAGAGTGATAATAGGAACGAAGAACTAAGAAACAGACACAGGTTAGCAAAACTGGCCCTAAGACAAAAGGTCAAGAAATCAGAGCATAACAACAAGATGTTTACTTTGAATGATCTTAGGTACCAAGAAAGCGGGCACCCAGAGTATTGCTGGCAAATGGCAATGCCCCTGGTACTCACTACAGAGTCTTAGAAAGCCATAGAGAGAAAGAAGAATCATAGCCATCATGTGCCAAGAACCATGACATCCTTGTATGTTTTCATCATTTTAAATTTGTTTTGCATTCAGAGATAATATAGAGTCTAAAGAAACCAAATTACTTCCTGAAGATTACTTGATTATTCAGCAATGAAATTGGAGTGAAATCCAGAACAAAAATTCACTGTGACTCATAAAAGGCACGGTTTGACACACAGGTAGAGTAGAAGGAGATAAAGGCCACACAAAGATGGTGAAAAATCCTACAGTCAGAAATTAACAGGTAGGGCTGCAATCATGGCATAGGATATAAGAAGTTAAAAAAAATTAGAGGACAGACCAATCATGATCTCTAAGGCCAAACCAATGATCTGGTTTTTAGTCTACAAATTTACGTCCAATATCACAGCCAGAAATATAGCAATATGTATCATCTGTACTGGTGTACACTTTGGGTACACTATGAGTAAATGTCACACTTAATACAGAAACATTCCTGCAAAATATCTCACTAATAATTTCATATTGAAACACATTGATATTTTAGATGTGGTGGATTGTACCAATCTTTAAAATTAACTTTACCTTAATAGTTATTTTTAAAGTTGCTTCTGAAGATTCAAATTCATATTTATGATTCATATTTTATTTAAATTGATCATGTGAAATGTCATGTAAAGATGTCACATAAAGTATAAGAAGAAGCATAATTCCTGGACTCAACTTCTCTCTGTCTCTGTCTCTTGCTAATCAACATTATTATTATTTTATTGTATTTGTTTATTCTAACACTCTTTAGAAACAGGCACGTGGGTCTTTTATTTTGGAAAGGAAAAAAAAGGGAGGGGGAATAGTACCAATGAAAACTCTTCCCAAAATAGTTTAATCAAACTCCAATACAGAAATAAAGATGGATTTATTCACCTGACTGCATTTGCATCTTACAAAAGGGGTGGGGGATCCCAGTAAGGAGCAAACTAATCATAATGGCTTTGTAAGAAAAACGGTCTTCTGGGTGCTTACCCCTCCAGAAAGAGCAGTCAAGCAGGGAGCTGCTATGCACAACCACAGCAAAGAACAACTACAGTCGTAGTCATCGTGTGACTCACTCTTGCTTGCCACATTATGTTCAGCCAACCACTCTGACCTTGGTATTTCATATGCTACTGAGAAATTACTCACATCATCAAAATGACAACCACCATAACACAGCAGCCCTTCTGAGTCTTAGTGGCCTCAGCTGGTTTCTGAGGGAGTTAGAATAAGAAGAAAAGGATGGACAACAAACCTTTGGCTTGATTGCTCTTTGGGATATTCCATTCCAGTTGTGCTTTATCATTTCAGTGTACATAAATGTCTCCAGGGCACATGGGTATTTTCCATTGACATTTTTATTCTTCTAAGACAAATTGAGAGAGTACGGCACAGATGGAACATATGGTCCAGAAATTTCCTGAAGAACCTGACCCAGAACTCTATTCAGTGAAAATGCCGAGGATTTTCATGGGTTGGCATGAGATGAAAAACTACTAGCCAGACAGATACTAAATAAACCCTATCAGAATGGATAACCGAGAGGCCAGTATTCCAGCTATGGCTCTGAATGAAGAAGTTTGTGAAGACTCGGGGAGTTTCCATCTCTCCAACACCTTAGCATCGAATAACAGTTTGCTAAATTCATAGCCTTTGTTCTTTGTGTTCATTCTGACAGACGAGGTACCTCCTACTAACACTGAAGGTTTGCATCAGTTCCACATGCTGAAATTTGGTGTTGGTTGTGAAGGTGTTAGGAAACAGGGCTTTTAGTAGCTGGTTGGGTATGAAGGTAGGAATAGTGCCTCAGAACACCATAAGAAAGGGCCAGAGAGCTCCTCTGACCCTTCCCCAGTGACAGGAGGTAATATGAAGATATCATTTGTGAGCTGTGAAGTGGGCATTCATTAGATACAGAATCTGTTAACCTTGGATGTCCTGGACTTCAGAACTTCCCGGAGGAAAAGACTCTATTGTTTATAAGCCACCTCATCTATGATTTTCTACTATTCATTATAAAGTACTAGATATGATTATGGCATTTTCAAATACAATGCATTTTGTTAGATTCTCCTGGCACATTGTCTCCCTCCAACCCATCTTGTGAGCTACCCCTACTCTGTCTTCTGCTTCTATGTTACGTGTATCCTTATATCCTCTTTCCACCAAGTCTGAGAACTTCTTTTTGCCATCTCTTGATCTCCTTTCGACTTTTTAAGGCTTTATCCACCCTAATACTCAATGATGTACACAAATGCATACACTATAAGCTAGGCTTTGTATAGTAGAGAGACTATGTGGTTTCATCTTCCTGAGTTTATGTCATCTTGCTTAATGTTGTATTTTCCAACTCCATCCTGTTTCTTATAAAATTTCATTTTACTTTGCTGTAAATGCAATTCTATTGTGTATACACACCAGATTTCATTATCTGCTCATCTGTTGATGGCTATGAGGATGAGCTCCTTTCCTTGCTATTGTGAGTAGCTCAGCAATATACATGGATGTACAAGTATCTCTCTGGTCAGATATAGAGTCCTTAGGTATAAGCCCAGGAGTGGTAGAGCTCTGTACTTTTAGTTTCAGTTTTTAAAGGAAAGCTCCATGGTGACTTGTGTGCCACCACTGACAGTGAAGAGGGTTTCCTCTTCTTGATTTCATAGCACTTGCTATGTTTTTATACGATAGCAATTCTAACTGTGATGAGTTGGAATTGCAAATAAGTTTTAATTTTCCTGATGGCCAAAGATTCTCAACACCTTTTAAAATACTTATTGGACAATTTTATTTCTTCCTTTGAAAACAATGTTTGATTCATTGATCCATCTATTGATAGACACTTGTAGGCCATGCCCATGGATTTGCACTATTAATATTGGGAAAATAGCTATATATTCCAAAAGAAATTTATGGATTTTATTTTAATCAGGATTTCAGTGATAGTCTTCATGGACCTTGAGAAAATAACAATAATTCAAAAGACCACAGATAGCAAAAGCAATCCTAAGCAGAAAGAATACTGCTGGAGACACCACGTTGTATGGCCTCAAACTATTCTGTAGAGGAACAGTGACAAAGAAAGCAGCGATACACATGGATGTAGACGTATGTCTGTGGTCAGTTATTAAGTCCTTTGAGTATAAGCCCAGGAGTGTTGCGCTTTTGTTATATGGAACTTTTAGTTTCAAGCTTTTGAGAAAGTACCACAGTATTCTTACTACTGCTTGCATCAGTTGACACACCCTTGAATAGTAAACAAGGGGTCCCTCACATATAGATCAGAGAAACATAGGAGAGAACCCAAAGTAAACCCATGAAGAGATGGACAACTATTTTTAACAAAGGTATCTAAAATACATTATATATAATAGAGTCCTTCAATAAACCTGATACCCATCAGCAGAACAATGAGATTGGGCCATACCCCTCACCTAGAGCAAGTTAGTCCAAAGTGAATCAAAAAGCTTAATTAAAAACCTGAAAATATTAAAGGAAAGTACTTCAAGATACAGGTATAGGTAATAACTTTCTTAATAGGACCCCAACAGCATAAGAAATCATCACAGGAATCAGGAAATTTTATTACAAGAAATTTAAGAGCTTCTGTACGTCAGAGAAAACTACTAGCAGATTGAACAAATATCCTACTGAAGGGAGTACAATCTTTTCCAGCTCTGTCTCATGTAGGTATTTACTATATAGAAGATATAAAGAGCTATAAAACGTAAACACTTGTAAGTCTAGCTAACATTTTCTGAGCACTATTTTCTATGTAAGGTTTTGAGAGGAACATAAAGCCAATATGGGAACAGCCAAGAGGCAGATTGGCTGAAAGAGCAGAGTAGACCAGGACCCATGGTGATAGAAAAATTCAGCTTCAGTCTAAACATCAGAAATTTGGAATTTATATTGATTCTATGCAGCTCAAGTGGTAGAAAGTTCTTGTCTGTTAGGTCAGTGTCTATGAAACGGTCAAGATAAGCTGTAAAATTCCTCGGTCTTAACATAGTCCTCTGTAAGAAAAGCATAGCACATTGTAATCTGGACATAGCCAGACTTAATGTCTGCATGGTTCTCAAATAAAATATTAGCCTTAGAAACCTAGGCACACAGCATTTGACATAATAGTCACATCATAAAAGAGGTGGTAGATAAAAATATATGGATAAAATATGTGGGCTCTATAATGCACCTAGAAATTGATGTTTTCTAGCAAGGAGTAAAGATCTGAATGGGGAAGTAAGACATTTCTATTAAGGGAGTCAATACAGCAACAAAGCACAATAGTCAGAAGGGAGGAGAAGGCCTTATAAATGCCTTGTTGACTACTTTCTTGGGACAGAAGGATTTAGTTGAACTGACTTAACCAGTAAAACAGAAAAGAAAATTAACAACTAGATTTTGGAGGTCTCAGCATGTCAGTTGTAGAAATCAGTCCTCTTAAGCAGACACTATATTTTCTAATCAAAGGAAGGGGCACTAAGTTACAGTTGGGCCAAAGAATTTTGGTGTTATGTTTCTGCTGAACTTATCAGGCACAATCATTCCTCTATGTCTGGTCCATGTCCATGAACTCAGTCAACTGGACATCTAAAATGTATTCAAAAATCATACTTTTTTTTTGTTATTATCACCTAGACCAGGTTCTCAACCTTCCTAACGCTGTGATCATTTAATACAGTTCCTCACTGTAGTGACCCCCAACCATAAAATCCTTTTCTTTGCTATTTCATAGCTGTAATTTTGCTACAGTTATGAATTACAATGTAAATATCTGTGTTTTCCGATTGTCTTTGGAGGTCACGAACCACAGGTTGAAAAACCACTGACTTAAACCATACATGGTCTCAACCATATAGAACTTTAATAGCATTTACATTGTGATAGATATCATAAGTAATCTAAAAATTATTTAAGGACACAGGAGGGTATAAAGAAGTAGTACATAGTTATACAAGGGAATTGAGGATCCTAGGCTTTTGATGTCTGAGAGAGGATTTTGGTATCCTGGAATGAACTATGGGTTTTGAAGGAGAGTTGTAAGTCAGAGAAAGGCATTTAAAAAAATTTATATATAGTAGACACCTTGAGATTCTTGTATTCAAAAAAAGATAGCCTTTGCTTAGATAGTAAGAGGCCAAATATCAAACAAATGACAGCAATAATCAAAGTAAGGGAGCAGATAAAACAAGAGAGAAAAGTAGTATCTGTCACCAGAAAGATTCTCATCTAGTTTTCATTGAGCTATTTGCTCTATATACATAGATAGATCACTTTCAGCATTAAGTAATGTAAAAGACGTTCCATCAGTTGTTTGTACCTACACATTTTTAGCTCCTCCCTCTGAGATCCACACACTTTGTGTTATCAAAGGAAAACACAATGACAAATATACCATATGTGATTACTCAGCTCTCTTTCAGCTGAGATGCCCTGTTGCCCAAAACTAACTCTTGCTCCTTTGGAGATTTTAATGTTTTCTTTTAAAGCCCCTTTGACTGGTAGGCGAGATAAGAAGCTGTAAGTTAAGTAAATTGTGTGTAGCATTACTATATCACAGCCTCCCTTGTAAAACCTGTGGAGCTGAAAATGCTTTCTTCTTACCTTGTCTGACAACATGAGGAGAAAAGAGTCATTGTTATCAAGTAGCATTTCTTAAAGAAAGCAGAAGCCCACTAAGGCAAAACACCCCCTAACTTGGTATCTTAAATAGGAATGAAGGAATTTTAAGTTTCCATTCAAATTGCTATTATACAAATTGCTTAGTGAAGTAGTGACCCAGAATCCAAACAACCTGCGTCACAGCATTCCACTCTATCACTGATATGGGCTTTAAAATCCACCATGTGTTTTTGGCTCTATAAATAATAAGCCTCCATAAAAGGAGTGGAAATCGCATTTACTTTACTAGCAGTTATTGTAATATTGAGAGACTTGATTCAGAATCTGAAAAATAAAGAATCTTTAAAGAAAGCTTTCATGCAAATGCTGAAGAAATGACTTTTCATGATCCCATCTTGTCCATCTAAGTGTATGGATCCTATATATGTATGGTCGAGAGTCACTGGGCTGTATAAGACACATCTGAACACAAAAATCTGAACAGTGAGTGTCTTTGTTCTAAAAATCTGAAGAACAACAAGAACCTCATATTTGTTTACATCGAGGTCCACGTTTCGGTGTAACAGTGAACATGAAGATAGCTATATCTGTGCATTGGCATTTTGTCTGTCTCAATTATTCATACAAAGAATATACACATAGAAGCTTGTCAGCAGTAGAGAAGCTGTCTCCACAGAGAAGAGGTGCAACATGTGCTTCCACAGCTTTGAAGTTAGTCTTGTCAAAAACATTGCTTCATGAGGAGTAAACTCATTATGGGCCATGACTCTAGAAGATGGTAGTGTCTGCCTGGATTTCAAAAGGAGTCGAATATCCTCCTGTAGGCAAACACAGCTGAGATCCACTTTCCTTTAGAAAATCTAGAAGACTCAGGTCTTCCAAGGACAATGCCATGTTCCCATATTCTCAGTCAGCCTGTGTTAGCCAGCACAGGGACTACTTTCACAGGACTAATGGAGAAATCATGTCAAAAAAAAAAAGAAGAGAAGAAGAGGAAAGAAAAAGTAAAAAGTGAAACTCTTCACAAAACTGACAAAATACAAACATTGGTGTTCACAAAAGCAAACTCTAAGAGTAATATGAAGAACAGATCAAACTAGTTTTTTCCTTAAGTATAAATGATGTCACCTGTTAAGATTCAGAATTTGAGTGATGGGCATTTTTAAACAAATACTTAGAGAGAAAAAATGTCTTATTTACTATCTTCTATATAACAGTATTTTGGGTTTTTGTGTAGTCATAGAGAAAGACAAAAAAAAGGATATTTAGTATAAAGCAAGCAATGAAGCTCGGAGATATGATTATTTGAGATAAGCTCATCCTGCTAGATGGACATTTGTTCGTGGCTTCATATAATGAATGGGTAAACTGTGTACCTAAGAGAGACCAAAGAATGGCCTATGGTGAACTTTTGAAATCCCCATTTGAATCATCTCTCAGAATCTGGTTTCAATTCAGATTCCGATTCATCAGGCCTCTGATTAGGCTGTGACTGCACCTTTTTAACAAATCCAACATGATATTAATGCTCAGATCCTCTTGATATACCTACAAGAAACAAGAGGAGACAATGACAGTGATTGGGACAGGCATGGTGAATAAATTAAGTGATTTACTGGGTATGTGTAACAGGACTCACACCGTAGAGAGATGAATGTATCAGGCATCAAGAGCTAGGAGCCAGAAACAGTATCAGGTTGATTTTCTCCACATGATAATCTCTACTGACTGCTTTCTGATTATAATTTCATTTTTTCTTGCATGATTTCCTCTAGAGCAAGCCATGCAGATTGGTCAGCAATCCCAGCAGTCAGGCTGATGTTGGGCTTTGAGTAGGAGTTAGGAGCTATTTGATATATTTTTGTTAATAAGTAGGGGGCATAGGAGCAGGGTAGAAACACACTATCAACAACACGTGTCTAATGATGGGCTTTGCATGTGCCAGATACTGTGCTTAGCTTCTCAACATAGCAACTCAATCTTAAGAGTTGATGCTGTCACCCCTGGGTTATAGATGAGGAAAACTTCAGGCTTCAGGGTGCTGTCAGGAGACTGAGAATGCATTACTGTCTGCCTCTAAATCTATTGTACTTTATTTTGTTTGTTTGTTGGCTTTGGCTGACACATACACCCCTGTAGGGAAAAGGTTTTCTGTTCTAACAGGTACTAAGGTTGACTCTGTGTAAACTATTTGTACGTGTTATTACAGAAAGCTTATATATGTATTGACTTTGTTTCTTTTGTGCATTTGGGTACCATGAATCTGACTCTAGGAGTCTTACTAACAGATAATATTGATTTCTTGAATCTAAAAAGCTGAAGGCTAAACCCCTGAATGTGGTAAATCCACCCAGGGAGTCTACCTGATCACTTACTTTTCAAATCCAGCTCAGATAAACGTTTCTGACACATGAACACCCCCAAACTATTGATAGTTCTATCTATTGGCTATTTAAGAAACCTTTGTACTTAATCTACTAATTGGATATTGTCTAGATAGTTCTCATTGTATGATTTAAGTCTTTTCCTCTAGCTCGTCACACCATTACCTCTAGGACAACAGTTCCATTTCTACTACATGTACCACAGAAAGTGACTGTGACAAAATCTGAACTGCCAATGGCATTAAGCACATGATTCTATGGATGTGATAAGCGGCCAAGCTCACACATTAGTAAAGATCATCTCATGAATATTAATCTAATGGCCTTCTATGATTTCATGTCCCTCCAGGATACTGTGTGCCAACAGCAGATACTTGAAAACTGAAGACTAGGAGTTCCATGTGGCTCCAAGCTGATAAAAGGTAATGGATAAGCTAGGTGAACGTTCAGTTACAAAGACAGTGAGTAGCTCATTTTAAGCAAACTCATCAGAATACAGAATATACAACTGGAAGTAAGTTTCAGTGTGGATGGTGCTTTCCCCTTGGCCATCTAATACAAAAAAAAACTGGTGGCAGTGACTTTAATCTAATTCTCATGCTGAGAAGGAAGAAGCATGTCCTGCCAGCTCTCAGCCCAGCCCAAGAAAACAAAGGTTAATGGTTTCCTGTTGGTCTTGTAATCAGATGCAACGTTTTGGCTTGGCATTTTCTAAGAGGATTTCTTCTCAAATTTCCATTTGTGCAGAACACAATTATTTGATTTATTTTGATTACTCTTTATGTAGTGTGCATATTCTGATACCCTAGAGAAATGTGTAACTTTTAATTACAAGCTTCTTGCTCCTGATAATACAAAACAAAACCTTACACTGGCATTGTCAGAGCTGAGGGAGGCAGAGGGCACCACATGGGGCTGACTAATGAGGGTCATGGGATGTACATGCCTTGACCTTTACTAATGTAGCATAGAGAGCACAGACAAGTTGGGAAGGCCCATGACTCCCAACCCTATCCCCCAAATGCCCTCTTACAGCACAGCAGCCAAGAATAGGTATCTCTGATGATGAGCTAAAATAATAAAGATCAGAATAGTAGTTAGCCAATGGTGAGATAATACCTGCTCTGATTCCATCAATGCTAGGGGCAATTCCTCGTATCGTCTGACCTGTCTCCACTCTACCCAGCTCACTCTCTCCTTCTTGTCCCCTTCTGATGCAGTTTTGCATTTTTCCTTCTGAATGAATTTGACTTAGTTTTATGACGAAATGACTTAGTTGTTGGTCATACAGCCTTGTTCCGGCAATATCAAAATGTATACAGATGATTCTTGGTATCCATAGGAGATTGCTTCCAGATCCCTATGGGTACCAAAATGCACTGATGTTTGGATCCTTTATATAAATGGTGCTGTGCTTTCATTACAACATATTTATAATATCTTCCTATATACTTTAAATCATATCTTAATTAATTATGTTATCTATTACAATTAAAATATTATGGAATTTGTTGTTACATGATGCTGCTTAGAGAATATTGAGAAGAGAAAAAAGTCTGTGCATGTTCGGCACAGAAATACTTTTATTACAAATGAATATTTTTGATTTGTAGTGCATTTGATCCTTGGTTTCTGACAATTCACAGATAATGGGGGATCACTATTCAACCTCAGGAGACTCCATGGGGCTAACAAGAGAGAAGAGTTGGGAAAGCAGTAAAATGTACTGGTGCAAACAATTTGGGTGGCAGTTTACTGATCAGCACAGATTTATCATGTTCAGCCATTCCAGACTTTTGATCAGACTTTAATTGTCCTCGGGATTGAGTTTCTGTCCCTTTTTTTCCCCAACAGCTTAGAATATAAGCATGTGCCACTATACATGCAATTATATGAATTAGTTAAACCTAAGCAGTAAAGGTGTGTCTACCTCAAAAGGTGCACGATGGGCAACAGTGTACAGGGAGCCTCTGCTGAGTTTTGTTGATTTGGAATGACTTAGGTCAAAATTCATCTTTCCAAAGAACCAACACATGGAGGACAGAGCTGAGTTGTGGATTGTCTGCCTCACATATGCAAGCCTCTGTGTGGCCCCAAAACTTGGACCCCACTCTGCAGAAAAGAACCAATATTTGATAATATGTAGTAATTTGAATTTGAGAAGTACCTGTATAGACATAATCTTATGTCTGGTAAATTGTTAAACTAGTCAATTCCAAACTATTTCTACTTCAATAACACCCCCCTACACACACACCCACACATACCTACTTCAAGGATCTCACAATAGAACTACGGTCTTACAATATTTTTTTAAAAAAATACTTCAAACAAATCTCACTAGTACTTCCATCTGTGACACATTTATGACTTGTGAAATAGAGTGGCGTTTGATGTCATTACTGTTGTTGCGTGTATGAATGTGTACCAGTGAAGTGAGGCTTGGCCAAGAGTTAACAGAGAGCAAGACAGGTGCTTCTATATTTCTATGACAAAGAGTATAATCACGTGGCCATGCCACTGAACAAGGTAATATATAGGTTATATTGATTATATATACTGAACAAGGTTATATAAGGTAATATAGGCAAAACCCAAACAGGTGACCCTGTCATGTACAAGAGGTTGGTAGTACTGGCCTTGCCAATGCACCTATGCAGGAACACTACTCTGAGACTGTCTTTGATATCATGTATCCCTCAAAGAGAAAATAATCTGTATGTTTTCCAATACAACACACCAGAATTAAATATACTTACTATCTCTATGTGACATTTTTATTGGTATAGCAAATGTTTTAAAGGAAATATCCTTATACAACTTGTGGCTTCAGTGACAAATTTTTCTTAACTTCCTTTAGTTGATATTTTTATTGAGCGATATAACTTGTTCTTCACTAGTATGTGCAAAGGGAAAGGTGCCTGGAGTGGTTAGTTATTTTGCTAGACAAGGCAGAAAGATTTGGTCAGAAATGAAACATATCTGCATGTTTACAGTCTACCTGAAAACGTATATCTGGCTTGAAATCATGAGGACTAGACAAGAATATATAAATGAATCTGTGGTTGGTCACTAAACAGCAACAATAATTTAGAACTTGTAGGTCATGGATGGCAGCTATCTCTAAATACGATCTATGATCCCAAGAAAGCCCAAAGTCCTACAGTTGCTGGTAGGAGGGTAATAACGATGAGCTCTTGTTCTCTGCAGGGAACTGTATAGCTCAGAAGTGATTTAATCCACTTTCTCAGTAGCCTACAATATCCAGGATAACTATCTTTTTCGGTAAAAGAGAACTGAGGAAACAGTAAAGCAGAGATTTTAACGTATTTGTCCTGAGTTGACTGAGTTACCTAGAGGCAAAGCAAGAATTAAGAAAGAGTCTTGGGTCTCTGTGCATAAACACTAAAATAGATGGCTATAAGCAATTGTAAACAGGCAGATTTTGTGACAATTTACCACCCTGAGTAGTCATAGACCTTGTAAATAGGTAGCCTTGGCAGACAATACCAACTTAGATAAGGACAAGTGAACTATAGGCAGAGTCATAGTGACCTGTCCCCTGAACCTTCACCCAGTTGATACCCTGTTCTGAAAAATAGCTGTATTCCCCCTGAACACCCACGCTCCAGTGTCATCCCCTTCCCCCCACGTCCTGCCTTTTTGTGTTTATAACCCATGTGTGAATGAGTATAAATTACAATTTAAAAAAAATTATATATGTATATATATATATGTATATATATATATATACATATATATATATATATGAGTTCTATAACTACTCCAATGTTCTCCTTACATCCACTGATTATATTTAAAATGACTGCTACTGAACACTTCACTCCCTGTGTTGGAGGCTGAAGTATTCCTGATATATTTCATACCTTTATTTATAGAATTGGAAAGCCCACAATGCATAAGCATACTTGTGTGAGGCAATAAACACAGAAGGCAGGCAAAATCAAAACGGGGTTTCTGTTCCACAGGTCTGGGGCTACATAGTGTAACAATGAATTCCCAGAGCTTGGTTCTCCTAGCTTGGTTCTCATAGCTGTACACCTATGGCATGGCTTTGTAACAGGCAGTTTGAAATATCTTTGAAAGTGCCAACAAACTAATAACAATCAACCAATCAATCAATAAGAGAGGAGAGAGAGAGGAGAGAGAGAGAGAGAGAGAGAGAGAGAGAGAGAGAGAGAGAGAGAGAATGCTACCCTCTTCTTGAGTAATATCTTCCCACATCATAGGTTGTCATATTTCCCCCAGGACATTCCAGCTGCTTCTAAGCACATCTTAAAGACTTAAAAAAAAGATATCTTTGTAGGGAGAGGCAGTTTCCTGAGATGGAAGGTTTCCCTGTGTTTTGAAAATTCTACACTAGCTTTCTGGCCTGGAGCTTAATACCAGTCTTGTGTTTCTGCACTTAAGAACTACTTATACAAATTATTTTATTCATAGAAAGCACAGATTTCCATTCCCTCAGGTCTTTTTAGTTTTTTTTTATTTCATACACCAATCTCACAGTCCATGTTATTCCACTTCCCCCTTTAAGCTCCAAGTCAGAGCTATAATTAGTCTCATCAAAGAAAGCTTTACCCAAATGCTACAGTATATTCAGACACGATGGCAAAAACCCAGCATTTCTTTTTTGTTTGTTTGTTTGTTTGTTTGGGATCATTTTTTTTCTACATTTTTGAAAGTTAAATGAGTCCTACTTTTTTTCCCAAATAAATCTGATTTCAATGAAATAAATACATTACATTCCCTTACTTAACCTGTGACTGTTACTAATGGTCACAGGTCCTTCATGAATCCAAGTAAATGGTTACGTGATAAAAACTGGACACATAGCCTCCCAGTACATAGAGATTTCTAGAACTTTAATTTGTTTTCCCTTGAGAGAACAGTGCAGTTTAGTGTGGACTGACAAACATGGCTGAGGAGGGAAGCAATTAGCCCTTTTAAATTTAAAGCTATCTAGAGCTAAATTTTAGCTTGAAAATTTAAACTACATAATACTATCTGGAGTAGAATCAGACTTCTAAATAATATTATTTGGAGGAAAAGGTAGGATTTGAATTATATACTAATTCATGATGAATCTCTTTTATTAAAAATACTCAATTGCATTTTTATTTATCTAGCTTTGGTGTGGTTGGGCATACCACAGCATTCATATGGGGATCAGAAGTCAACTTGCAGGAGTCTAGTCTCTCTTTTGCCTGGTGGGTCCCCAGGATCTAACTCAAATCATCAACCTTGACAGTAAGTGTATTTCCTTATTGAACCATCTCACTGCCCATCCCTTTAAAACCATTTTAAAAATATAGTTATGAATCGCATCTCTAAATACTAACATACAAAAGGTCTGCAAACACAAAAAATCTTGGTTGCTGTCCAATATCAGATGAGATTTTAAAATGATCCACCTGAAAATTTATAGATACTTCAACTAAGTTAAAACTTGAAAGCCCAAGTAATGGTCTAGTCATACAACTTAGTTGGTAGAATGCTCGGTAAGCATGTACAAAGCCCTGAATTTGTTTGTTACCCAACACCTCACCAGCAAATAGTTAAAACTATGATCCTTCACCTCCTTATCCTGAGTCACATGCTGGTCTAAGTCACTCATATCTAACAAAGTCTCTCCTGCCTCATAAATATTATGTACTACAACCCCATGCCTACCCTGAGGTTTCTGTTGAATTAAACCCTTTCTTATTTTGAAATTTAATTCCTTTATTATTTGAACAACTTCATATGTGCATATAATATACTGTTCACACACTCACCTCCCCACCCTCTAGCGTCCCCATGGTATCTTCTAACACATTTCCTTAAAAAAAAACTCTTCTCTGTCACCTCACTTTGTTTTTGTTTTGCCACTTATGAGAATGGGTGTGGAACTACCCAGTAGAGTGTGGTGTAGTTATCTTACCAGTGGCTACATCATTAAAGACAATAGCTTCCTCTCCCCTTTGTTAATTCTCTTGTAAGCATAGCCTTAGTCAGTCAATAAACCGGATATAAAATAGCACCCTATTCATGCCCACTTTCTTCATGTTTTTTTTTTCTACCACACCATATTCTCTTTAGCAAGAAGCCTACCAATGTGTACCAGCAAGGGCATCTCGGAATCCATTCCTATGCATGCTACTTTCAAAGATTTCAATTTATTCAGGGATCTGTCAATTAGTAGATGCATCAAAGTAGCATATTACTCAGTACCACAGAGGAAAATGGCCCCACTGGATTTTCCTCACAGGCAGTTCACCATGACATTCATGCTGAGACCCTCAAGCCTCAGTGCATTTCTTTTGACCCATAGCCAAGGATCTGCAACTGCCCCTACAATAAAAAGGCATATCCTAATCAGGGCTGTGTAAAGTGCTCATCTCAAACTCATCTCTACTTTCACCATGTTCCACAGTGGATGCCAACTTATTACTCAACATTTTTTTCTGGCAGAGATTTGACCATATATTCATTCTTAAATAAGGAGCAAATAACAGAGCAAAGAGATAATTTCCACAACTAGGTAACTGAGTTTACTCAGCTTAGTTCCAAGAACATTGAAGGGTTATTTACAAGAGCTTGAATGGCTAAAAAAACACCCCTATTTCAGAAAGTCTCACCACAACACTAGTAAGGACTTCATGGCGGCTGTGTTATCATAGTAATGTTTTCTTTTGTTGTTGTTGTTTGTTTTGTTTTATTGGATATTATATTTACATTTCAGATGTAATCTCCTTTCCCCATTTCGCCGCCACTCAAGAACCCCCAACCCATCCCCCTTATCCTGCTTCTATGAGGATGTGCCCTCATCCACCCGCTCATGCCCACTTCCCCACCCATGAGGCATCCAGCCTTCACTGGACCAAGGACTTCCTCTCCCACCTTGCCCAACAGTGCCATCCTCCCCTCCATATACAGCTGGAGTCATGGCTCCCTCCCAATGTGCTCCCAGGCTGGTGGTTTAGACCCTGGGAACTCTGTTTGTTTGGTATTGTTGCTCTCCCCACGGGGTCACAAAACCTCTTAGCTCCTTCAGTCTTCTCTCTTACTCTTCCATTGGGAATCCCATGATCAGTTCAATGGTTAGCTGTGAGCATCTGCCTCTGTATATGTCATGCTCTGGCAGTCCTCTAAGGAGACAGCTATATCAGTCTCCTGTCAGCATGCACTTCCTGGTATCCACATCAGCATCTACCTTTGGTGACTACACATGGGATGGATACCCAGGTGGAACAGTCTCCAGATGACCCCTCCTTCAGTTTTTACCTCATGCTTTGTCCCCATATTTGTTCCCATGAGTATTTTGTTACTCCTTCTAAGAAGGACAGAAGCACCCACACATTGGTCTTCTTCATAAAATTCATGTGGTCTGTGAGTTGTGTCTTGGGTATTGAGAACTTTTGGGCTAATATCCAATTATCAGTGAGTGCAACCATGTGTGTTCTTTTGTGGTTGGGTTACCTCACTCAGAATGATATTTTCTAGTTCTATCTATTAGCCTAAGAATTTCTTGAATTAATTGTTTTTTAATAGCTGAGTAATATTCCATTGTGTAAATGTACCACATTTTCTGTATCAATTCCTCTATTGAAGAACATCTGTTTTTTTTCCAGCTTCTGGCTATTATAAATAAGGCTGCTATGAATATAGTGGAACATGTGTCCTTGTTATATGTTGGAGCATCTTCTGAGTATATGCCCAGGAGTGACATATCTGGGTCCTCAGGTAATGCTATGTCCAATTATCTGAGGAACTGCCAGACTGATTTCCAGAGTAGTTGTACCAGCTTTCAATCCCACCAACAATGAAGGAGTGTCCCTCTTTCTCCACATCCTCACCAGCATCTGCTATCACCTGAGTTTTTTATCTTAGCCATTCTGACTGGTGTGAGGTAGAATCTCAGGGTTGTTTTGATTTGCATTTCCCTGATGACTAAGGATATTGAACATTTCTTTAGGTATTTCTCGAATTAGATTCCAGACAAACAAATAACCCTATTAAAAAATGGGGTATAGAGCTAAACAAAGAATTCTCAACTGAGGAAACTTGAATGGCCAAGAAGCACATAAAGAAATGTTAAACATCCATAGTAATGTTTTCTGCTAACCTCCTATCTCCTACAGACTGAGTACATTCCAAGATCACCAACAGCTGGGAGGTCAGGAGAGAATAATGGGTAGTATCTTAGGAAAGAATCCAATGACTCTTAGCCAACCCTGTATGACCTCCTTCTACTTGAATGTTAAGGACCCCACTACCATTACCCTAATAGATACACGTGTATTTTCCTGTTTATTTATTTTCATGACTATTTTATGTCACCATGAACATCAGTTCTATGATGTCTGTGTCAGGTCCAAATAAACCACTTTATTTTACTACAAAGCCAATTTCAATATTTCCATTCAGTAACCCTCAATACCTTCAAGTGGTTATCTTTTCTGACCTTTTAAATCTTTGAGCAACATCTTATAAAATGACTACTAATGCTTTTCTTTTTATGTTAGCCCATAATCTTTCTGAAACAAGGGTCATATCCCATTTATTATCAAATAATGGAATGGTCAGCTATATTTTCCAAAGACATCTATGTCAATATATCTAGCAGGACATCTGGTCTTATTACATGAGACATTAACACTCTTCAGACAATACCAATCACTTGAGAGATATTAGTACCTATTCCTATCATTTACTCACCCTTAATATGAATGAACATAAGTAACTGATTCATTCAATAAAATGTGGTGAAAGTAATAACCTGTGACTTCAGAAGCTTGGTCATAAAAGGCATAAGAAGAATATTCTTGATCTTTGAAGAAAGGCCTCCCTAGTGGGAAATGAGATTCTTAGACAACAGTAGTAATTTGTCACATGAATAGGCTCTGGTGAAAATAGATCCTCTGTTCTCAGCCAAGCAACTGGATAACTCCTTCACTAGGCTAGTCAACTTCTGGCTACAAATGTATGACCCCTTCCATTAAGAAATTCACAAATTCTTGACCCAAAGCAATAATGAGAAGTTATAAATTCTATTGCTATTTGAACTTAAAAAGAATTTGCTTTAAAAAATAAACAAGGAATATAGTGGTACCATTCTTTCAAAATACAAGATCCAGGAATATCTAGTCTATAAAATAAATTTATTAAGCACAACTGAAAATCCAGCATGGACAAAAGTACCTGGCAAATAGCATAGGGTCTTATTTGTTTCCCATTTTTGAAGCCTGCTCTAAGAGTTTACAGACTTTGCTCTATGCAACTTCCTTTCAGACACAGTGGGCATAGAGAAGGACTTGTTGCTACTATGAATCACTTGTGTAGGTCAATGTTGCCCCATCAAACCTGTCTGGAGAGAGAAGAGCCCCAACAATCATGTGCCATGACTGTTATCCAGCCCTCACATAAACCCTATCAGTTAAAGCTTCGTTTGCTCATCTGTCGATAGCAAGGGTCTGAAGGTGAAGAAAAAGATTTCATCTGTAAAATAACCATGGAGGATTTTAAGGTGAAAATCAATAATTGCTTTCCTAGTTGAATGTTCATCCTTGACACTGAGCTGACAAGGAAGAGGTGGGGAGTTTTGCCTGAAGGTTTAGGGAACAGTTCACAGTCATTGGCTACTCAAAGTCTCCTTGTCTGAGTTATGATTGATGAGGCAACCATCCTTCCAACAGATGATGAGTGACCTGAAATAGAATCTGCCTCTTCTCACTAATGGTAGGACAGGCTAAACAAACCAACCGTGTTCCCTTGGTTATGGTCTTTGCAATGAGATTTAACCCGAGGGATGTATGTCTTTTGCAGTCTCCAGAAAACAGATGTCTTTTACCTAAACATTTATTTGGCTACTTGCTACCTTCTTGATCTTTCATTCCTCATTCCCCATGCCTACTGCTGGGTGTGTGTGTGTGCGTGCATGTGTGTGTGTATCTATCATATTACTCCACATCATTCCAATGGGCAGCAGTCTGATTGAAAATTTCGGAGGCCTATCTAGTTCCTATCACTTTCAGGGACTATATTATTACCTGAGCATTATAATGATTACAGCTGTCTTCCCATAACAACAGCACATATAGCATATACAGCAGGTTGAGTGCTGGGTACAGTACTGAGTAAGAATCATTTTGCGGAATGTACAGTCTATATACATCGAGAGGAGACAAATGTAACCACAGGCTATCGCCAAGTATCATCTGACAGGGCAACCAATAGCACGGACATGTGTCTTGGTGGAACAGAAGTCTGACAACTGTTCTTTGATCTCTCTGGCCACACAGGGGCAGGTATGAAGAGTTAAGAAATGCGACACAGGAGAGAAAGACATGTGCACATGGATCTAAAGTGCAATGAAAAGCAGCATTAGAGATTCTTATACCGCATCCAGAAATTGACCAGCACTGAAGTGGGGGAGGGAAAGCCAGCCAAAGGAGTGACAGATGATGTGAGTTGAATTTGAAATACAGTTAAGCAGGCAGAAGAGGCAGAGGAAAGGGAGTGGGGAAGGGAAAAGGCATTCTGTGGTAGAGAAGAAACACAGAGGCATGAAAGCAGCATCTTAAGGCTAAGAGCTCTGAGGAATGATTTATGCTGTTTACAAGTAGCTTTTCCTGGTCTGATGAGTATGGCATTGCAGTGTCTATGTATAAAACACAAGCTGGTTTTCTAACTGGGGTCTTGAAGAGTTTACTTCTGGAGCATAGGCAGTACATAGGATGATTGTTTAATTCAGGAGAGTGACATTACAAGCTGCTTGCTATTAAAAAAACAAAGTGAAAGAAGAGGAAGAGGAGGAGGAAGAGGTAGAGGAGGAGGAGGAGGAGGAGGAGGAGGAGGAGGAGGAAGCATACTTTTACTCTAGCAGTAGTCTGCCTGGTTACTCTACATTTCCTTCCTTCCCTCCCATCTTCCCCTTTATAGTGATCTTTGCTATCAATACAATAGTGAAGTTTCAAAATAACCTTCCAGAGGTATGCAATGCACAGCCTCTGCTTAACAAGTGGGATTCTTTTATGGGGAGAAAAGATGTTATTGACACAGAGAATACAGGAACCTAAATGTGCAGGTTTATTTTAGCAGGATCTGGCTATAGAAAGAAGCATTAACATTAACAATTCCAGAGCTCAGAGTTTCCCACCCTTTTGTATCCCCTGCAGAACGAGCCTGCAACTCTCTCACTGTGAACACAGGGGTATTAAGATGATGCCATTTACAATGTGGATGTCCCGGTGGCATTCAAACTCTTCTCTAATACTTCCATAGGGAGTATTTGTAAGTATAATACACACCAAAGACCAGTGACACTGTGGATACCGGGAAGTAGTTTCCTCATTTTGCACATTTAAAAATAATTTCAACGTCCAGTTTTCTATCTTTAACAGGACATTGTCCTTTAAACCAAAATTCTCAAGCTCTGTTACCAGGTTGGTTGTATTGTTACTGAGTTTATTAGCTTTCTTTTTCAAAAATGGAAAAGCAATGGTGAAAGCTTTTATCTGGTTAGTGTTTCGACATTGATTTAATTTTGTATCTAGGCAAAGGAGTTTAGTGTGGCAGAGAAAGGACATTAAGAATCTATAGAATAATCTTGGATTATTGGCACATATTTGACTCTAGATTCTCTTCTGCAAAATTTGAAAAGTCAACCTTCAGAGTGTTTAAAGTAATAAAAACTTAGTGTGTGTCATTTTAAATTTCTAGACTATCCTAAAAGAATGTAAATTAAGCTACACAACTGAAGAATTTTTAATTTTGTATTGTTTTTCCTCTGAAGTGTAAAGAGAAATACAAATTATAAAACTCAGAGATGTCCTTCTATTTTAGACTTACGGTGTGACAGGCACCAAGCTAAACACTTTACAAGCGTACTGTGGTGGCATGGATATATACATATGTGATTAAAAGAAAACTAAGGCTTAGTTATAGTGCAAACCTGTCCAGGTAGTCATGTGACTAATAATTAGGTGAGCTATATCTCACAAACCCATTGTCTACTAAAAACTGTGTCGATATTTTTGCGCTGACACTTGCTAGCCATACTCAGAAGCAGGATCCCTTGAGCTTTCAAATTCCAAGACTAAAGTACCAATGGAAAGATGCTTCATCTGTTTCCACTGATACCTGTGACCAAAACAAACAAGTCAAAAGAGCTATCAATACCATCACCGGACAAAGATTTTGATTTACTCAAAACAACTGATCCACTAGCTCCTCCCTTAAATAACCCAGGACTAGCTCTCTTTCATTATGCAAAGACCTGGAAATAAAACATCTTTGATCAGGATCACTCACTGATTATTCACTATCTGAAAATGACATCTGAGAGATTAAAATTATATAACCTGTAGAATAAATTGAGGCATCCATTCAGCTGGAAACAGGGCATGAGATAGATTCATCTGAATTAGAAACTCCAGTGATGTTTAAGCTTGACATACTGTACCATTTGGCTTTAATCATGGATGTTAGAATGAATTTTGATTTCAATTAATTGATTAGGAATATAGATTAGAATAGGATATATTAAACATCTCATTCAAGTTTTCAAGGTAAAACTCACCCCCTTCTCTCATCCATATTTGCCCCATGTTTCCTCTAGTCATCGTTCTTTTATGCTAATGAGTTTGAATATGTGTGCCTTTAATGGCTTCCACACTGAGTCAATCCTTGAGAGTATGAGATGTGTCTGAGGTCCTGTGAGTCTGATTGCCTTGATTCAGACCACCAAATGCTTCCATCTGGGGAAGCCAGATCTCTCACCATTCCCCAAAGCTTCTGTGCCTGCACCTGTATCAAACATATGAAATGAACACCTTCTGGAAGTAATCAAGACATAAACTCAGCTCATAGCCAGCACAGAAGTGCTCACAATGGGTTCGTGGCTGTGATTATAGGACACTAAGGCTCATCTTTTCCCCCTCTTATTTCCACAGTATTTGTGTTCCTTTCACTTTAATTTTAATTATCTGGCACCATCCTGCCTTTGTCATTTCACTGGCAATGAAGCACATTTAGAATAGGAGATGTGAGTTATAACTCTCCAACATTACCTACCCAATTTAGTAGTTCTTTGTATATCTTATTGCCAAGATTCCTTAGAATGTATTCATCTTAAACACACATATACACAGACTGTGAAGTCAAAGTAAGTAATTTCCTATTTTCTCCATATAAAATGCTAACACCCCTTATTTAGGATTTGAGAAAGAACTAT
>NW_021604599.1:1255241-1271019 GCF_004785775.1 Grammomys surdaster | reverse complement strand
TCACCTTGACAACAGGTAAGGGAACATATAATTCACTCATCATATTTTACTGAACGTAAGAAACTTAATCCGTAGTTGTCCTCATGAATCTGAATTAGTGGCAAAAGTCATGATCAGCAGACACATCTAGAGCACTTCATGAAGAGTATTTTATCCTAGAGGCTGAGAAATTCTCATTGATAAGAGGTGAGAAGAAAGTGCTTAGATTACCTAGATACAAGATTGAAATACTGGACAGTGGGCCTGGCATTGGTAAGAAATTAACAAACATCATATCACCACAGGGTCAAGTGTACTGTTGCCAATTAGAAGAATTTACACCCTTCAAGTTCTAGACTCTGCTTACTACTGATGAGTAAGGTTTTTTCCCTTTAATAACTTAGAAACTATGTCTTGAAGGAAGAAAAAAATGAACAGAGAAGTTTAAAAAGACCCCCACAGGTAAAAGACATTCAAATGTTGTAACAAATGAATCATGCTGAGGAGGCTGCGGCACACATCACTTAGCCCTTCACACTGATGCTACAGCAGGGTAGGCTGTTAGAAGGCAGAGTAAGCAGGGAGACAAAGACCAGGTTCTTAGAGACTTCCTGAGGCTTCATTACCAGTCAGGACTAGAGTTGGAGAAGAGCCAACTGCAAAGGAAGACAATCAGACCAAAAAGACAAAAGGAGACCTTTTTTCCTATGGGCACAGGGCATAATGGGGGATTCTCCCAAAGATTTGCTTAATGTTTTTGCTGGTGACATTCATTCTTGAAAATGAAAGCAAAAGTAAAATTCCTGGGCACTCAGGAGGCTTAGGTTTTGATTAAGTTATATTAAGGTGTAGAGGAAATTACTTCTTAGAAAAGGTTCTTTTTTCTTTTTTTCATTTTTTATTGGTTACTTTATTGACATTTCAAATGTTATCTTCCTTCCCAGTTTCCCCTCCACAAATCCCCATTCCTTCTCCTCCCCCCCTGCCTCTATGAGGGTGCTCCTCCACCCACCCACCCACCCACACCTGCCTCAGCGTCATTGATTCTCCCTGGGTCATTGATTCTCCACAGAATCAAAGGGCTCCCCTCCCAGTGATGTCAGATAAGGCAATCCTCTGATACACAGCCAGCTGGAGCCATGGCTCCCCCGTGTGTACTCTTTGGTTGGTGGTTTAGTCCCTGGGAGCTTTGGGGGGGTTTGGTTGGTTGATATTGTTGTTCTTCCTATAAGTTAACTTTTATTGTGGAAACGTACACATTTGATATGCTGCGAAGTTTTAGATTCCACTGAAGCACTGTTATCAGGGGAGATAGCAATAGTCTGAGGGTACTAGACACTGAGTAAACTTAGTGTAAAAAGTTTAAGACATTGTTCATTCTGATAATATGTGTTGATCACATTTCAAATGTTGATTCTGAATGACTTTCTTTTACTCTCTCTCATTTGACTTGTGTGTTATATCAAGATATGCTAAATTTAGCCCATGGAATTTTCTATTTCTTCTGCTCCTGAGACAATGCCAGGAGAACATGTGTGGCCAGGTAGAGAAGTTTTCATCTTTTATCTACAGAAATGAATAACTGTGTTCAAGTGAAAACCCAAAAGCAAAGGGAAAAAAATTACCTTGAAAGCCAATGACAAATGAGCAAATATTCAACAAAAATAGCATCAGTTTGTTTTCCCTACTGTGGGATGTGCTGTCCAGTTGATCTTATTGTCAAACAAGTCATTCATGAAGTCAGGCTTGCTAAGTGTATGAAACGCTTTGAAAATGGATGTGTTTGAAATATCAGCTCTTTGTTAAGGTAGAATACCACACAAAGTCTACATTTGCCTGACACTTCCTTTCATCCTTATTAAGGGATACTTAATATCTTTATTTAATATGTGTGCATATGTATGTTCGTGTGTGTTTCAGTTCATGTGCATGTGTGTACATGTATGTGTGGAGGCTAGAGGATAACTTCAAGTATCATTATCAGGATGTCACCTAGATCCTTTGAGACAGAATCTCTGATCAACCTGGAGCTCACCAACTAGGGTCGACTTACCATCCAGTGAGCTCCAAAGAGCCCTCTGTTTCTGCCTCCCTACTCCTGAATGACAAATGTGCACCACCATTCCCAGTATTTCTCTTGGACTCTGAGGACTGAACTCAAGTCTCTGTGTTTGTAAAGTAGGGCTTTGCAGATGGAGCTGTGTCTCTAGCACACAGTGCTAATATCAATAAGGCACTCACGTCTTACCATCTACCTAAACTTGGTTTCATACAAATGCACCTCTCATTTAGAAAAGACAGTGTTGGCATGTTTCTGGTACTATCTGGGTTAGAGGTGCGCACATACTAAGTTCTCTTGGGAGCAGAGACAGTTGTTCTTCTTACAACTTTTCTTCCTAGGAAAGCACATAGCTTCCAGGGTCATCAGTAAGCATCAATGCACTTAAAATAACAAGACTCATGCCTATGTTGAAAGAACCAAAATAACCCGATCCTTGCCAACCTCATCTGGCGGCTGATTGTGGCTACTTCATATACAGAAAATAAATTTTCTTACTAAACAAGAAATTTTTCCATTTAAGTCTCAACTGTTCCATTAGTTCCTGGAAGAAAAAACTGGTGAGTTACAAAATCCTCATTGAACTTAGGAGGACAGCTCAGGAACAGGGAGAAAGGATATGGTCAGAAGAACTATACTTCCAATGTCTATGATCTATCTTTACTTTATAAATGGAAAGTCATCTTCAATCAAGAGTGCTTTGGGGCTGTCAAATTCACTGAAGTTATGCTTATGTCAAAAAACGCCATCTTGAAAAATGAGGAAAGAGAATGGTTTCTTTGTGATATAATAGGCAACACTGAGAGGCATAAAACCTCCTAAATCACCCATCCTTGGAATCCAGGAAACCAAAAAGCATGTCTCCATGACCCTCAAGTTAGTAATTTTGCTGTAAAATATCACATTAGGTAATTGCTTGACTCCATTTCTATAGCGGCATTCCCTCAAAATTCAATTTAAAAATATCTGCTGGCGTGCTAGATTCAGTCTTCATTTTTTTGTTGTTGTTGTTTAGAAGTAGAAATAATCACTGTTCTTCATGGCCTACACTACTATATAAATCTTTTATTCCTAAACATATATATTTATCTTGAAACAACACATGTCTTAAATCCGTGTGTTAAATGGATGTCACAGATGTAAGCGGTCACTTTACAAGGCTGTTTCGTTTAGGTTCTGTTGACTCAATATCAACTTGGAATTTAGAGGAAATAACCAGAGATTATACTGATGCAACGGTGACCACGCAACATCTTAGAATTTAGACTTCTATTGTTGGATATAATTTCTACCAAACAATATTTTTTAAGTGACAACTGCAGGAAACATCATGCCCACAGCAAGCTAACAGTAATAAAACGACCGTAAAGCAGTTTATCATACCAACGGGTTATCTATAGAACAAGGCAGGTTAAATAAAACAGAGAATTAAGAGCCTTGGTGTTGTCATTTCATATATGAATGCGATCTACATCCATGCTACATGTCAACGAAGCATTAGTAACTTCCCCAACAAATCAAGCACGAGATGAGAATTCATGTTTAAGTCTTTCTCAATTGCCTGCACAGAACCTTTACTATAGTCAGTTAGCTTGTCTGTCTGCTTGAGCTGTTCTCCGTTGCTCATCACCTAGAGCCCCTGGCACAAAGCACACAGTCACCAGTACTTGCAAGTGAACAAGTGAAACTCAAGGTCTCTTCGTGTTTTCGAAGTACTTGCCAAAGGTAGGAAAGGTCACATTGCTTCTTGGCTTAGTTCTTTTTTTGTTTTTTTCTTGTCCCAAATGAAACCCAGCCTGAGATTTTCAGTGTGGCCAAGTAAAGTCAAGGTAGTCTCAAAGGTGGTTATTATGTGCTTAAAACTGCAAATGGTGACAGGAAGTTGCTCATTGGCTCTCAACTGACTGTTCATTTGCTAACAGTATTTCCCATGATTTAGTTTTAGGCCAGCATTACAGTTCCTAGGGCAATGTTCAACCCATTCTATTCGGTCTTGATTAATAATTACTTACATTACTGACAAGTTAAAATATGCTACTTGGTGCTACTTAGAAATTTTTCACAAACTGAAGGACCACATTTAGGAAAAAGAAAAAGCAAGTGTATAGTAACAAGGAGACTTGGAAAAACTAGATGACCTCTTCAAGGGTAAGTTTATTTTCACGTTAGAAAGACTGTACAGAAAGGTCACTTATTACAGATTTTATTGAAAACTTTGTGTTCTAAGATTTCACGTATTTAACTCTTTCTGGTTTAGATCTAGTTTAAAGGCTATGTTTTACCCTAAACAGCTAATTATTGTTTTTGAAGCCACTAAAATCAACTCTTGGAAAGGTAGACTAATTAGTGAACCTATTAGTCAGTAACTATTAAAATAACAAAGTGTGTGTGTGTGTGAATATATATATACACATATATACATTTGTAAAGTGCTCAATAAATCTCTGTGGTTTTATTGTGCATGATTTCTATAGACCAATTAGTGTGAAATGCAATTTGCACTGATTCTTCAGGGCCAAAGGGAGCACACAATTGCCTTGACTTGTTAATTTAGCATTTTATAGTAAATTGCTCATATTGAGTGTTTTTTCCTCCTGTGACAATAATACTTTCCCATAGGGACACGAACCTCTTCACACCTTCAATTTACTCTATCTTAAGGATTGTGGGGAAAAATGGAGATAGCTTGTACCAGTATTATTCACTAGATCCCTAGAGTCTACAGTTTTGTAAAGCTATTGAGGATAGCACACATTTGACGCCAGTTGTGTCTGCTATTATCATCGTGTAGGTGGAGCACCTGAGGTTTGGTGAGCTGACATTACACCCAAATCCAATCACAGTGTTTAAGCTTTATATGGGCTGAGAGTAAAGAAATGCTCAGAAGGAAAACAAGTAACTTTACAATTTAAAACAAAGTTCTAACATACATTATCCAGTCTTTGTCTTTAGTATAAAAATTTTACCATTTGTAAACATGTAAAGATAGTTACAGTTTATATAAGGATATGTGGGAGGGTCATGTTACTGGAAATACATTCTGGTGATGCAGAGATTTGAACTTCAGTTTGCCTTCATTGTTTCTGGTTGGGTGGCCAGGGGCTAGCCTCAATCCTCTTTTACTCATGCCACACTATGATGCTCAGTAAGAATAGCACTCTCAAGCGGATGTGGTGGCTCATCCCATCACTTGGGAAGCAGATGCAGGTTGATCTCTGTAAGTTCAAAGCCAGCCTAATCTACAGATCAAGTTCCAGGACAGCCAGGGCTGTTATACACAGAAACCTTTCCAGAGAGAGAGAGAGAGAGAGAGAGAGAGAGAGAGAGAGAGAGAGAGAGAGAGAGAGAGAGAGATTGGGGAGGAAAAGAGAGAGAGAGAAAGGTTGAAAGAGGAAAATAGCACTCTGTTCTTTTGTAGATTTTTGTGAAGTCTTTATATTGTAAAAGGCTAGGAAAAAAATTACTCCAGAACTATATACCTTATAAACAGTTTTATCATTTTAAGCTATCATACAGGTTATACTATAACTACTAAATTAAAGTATTACAAATTACTAGATACATTTTAAATGGAAAAAATAAAAATAAAATTGTCTCAAATGATATCATCATGTTTTTTGACAGCTGTTTTTCATTCATGACTGGCATCATGTACAAATTAAGCAAATGAAACTCCAGAGTGCCTGCTTCTCTGAGACTCACTCTAACACACAAACAACCACATGAAATGGATACCATACATGATGGGCTCTATTAGATCTGCTGACCCAATGGCTGCCTACTAGCTAGTAGGAAAGAGCGGTGATTCATGTCCTTCAGAATTTGAGCTGAAGACACAGAGACTCGAGTCAGGTGATAGAGACAGTGGGGACTGAAGAGAGAAGCTATATGAGAAAAGGACATGGGCAACACCTGTAAGGTGCTCATTGTACCCTGAGAGATTCTGATGTCTAAAGTAGCAGTCAGGTAAGATACACGCAAGCTCATGTTACTGTGAATACGGGATAAAAATCCAGCTGGTAAAGTAGTTCAGCCCACTCGAAATCAACTGTATTGTAGGTTCTCTCTATAGCTGTAGTTTAGTCTTTACTGCTGCATTCTTAAGTAGTATGACCACAAGTTTGTAGTTCCCTTGCTTTGTAAATATCCATATTTCTGATGACTATAGCCCTGCTGACCCTTAACCAAAGGGTTTAATGTTACTGCAAGCCAAACGACACTAAAAGGCAAGTATCCATAGAATAAACTCGTGTTTTCTGTTCTTCATGTTTCAAACACAGTACTGTTGTACTTCTGGGAAAGAGGCCACAGTGGAATCACTAGAGCACTGGAACACACACAGTCATTTGATTATTTGCCTCTATTCCCTGTTGTAGTATTTGAGATACTCACTTGTTAGCTGCATGATAGAAATTAACTGTAATCTTGGTGACAATAGATTATAGAAAGTGGTAAGAACAAAAATTGAATTGTACCCAACAGACTGGAAGGTAAGTGGCCAACCAAACATGATGATTCAGGACTGAAACAGATTGAGGAATTCTTATAGAAATTTTTAAGCAGAAATAAAAGATTCCTGATACTGACTCTCATTTTAAAATAGTTTGGTTTTCCCATTTTTAATTCCGCATTTTGAAAAAGGTTGATAACATCATGTCCTTTCTGTGATGTTTCTCTGTCTAAAAGGTGAAGGAAAAAAATCAAGCCATTTCTTTTAATCCTTTAAAACTTCTAGCTATAGAATCTGGTTTTCTAATCCGAAAATGATAATCCCTTGTAAGGTAGGTTGGACACAGCTACCTCCTGTCATGCTCTTTCAGAAAGCTCCTTTCCCATACCTACCCCACATCCAAAACTATCTATTGGGAGTCCTCATCTTATCCAAGACAAGATAGAGTGTTTACTAGGTATGCAGATTATGACTGAACTGAAAGTTCTAAAATGAAAAGCCTTTCTCCATCTCTCCTTAATCTCCCTCTTACCACTGGCACTGCACAATCTACCCTTAGTTTTTTCATACTCCTTACTGACATACACCATTCCCTGTAGAATACCGAGTACCTGGAGAGAAACTTAGCACATTAAATCACTGGCAGCTGTAACAATAGGAAATGAATTGGAGACAGACTTTGTACTGTGAGTTTTTACAGCAGGTATTTTAAATCCCCAGCTGTGACAACTGTCTAGGGATGGCAAGACATATGGGAATCTATGGGGTGCCAGACACAGCAGGGGACCCACACAGGTCAGGAGAAAAGGATATCTGAAGACACAACCTTTACTGTTGTCTGCTTTGCCTCTGTCTCACACAGTCTTTGTCTACCACTGGCTGCTAATGTTCTGTTAAATTTTACAAATCTAAATATCAAGAAACAAATCAAAACAAAAACCTTGACTTACATTTTCTGAGACAATTCAATGAACATGGATATGTAAGAAAGCTATTCATTGAAATATATCATTTATTAACTACGTGCTATTATTCATAAAATTAGGATATCCCCTCATATTTACAAGTTCCTTTTCTCCTTTAATTAACTTCAAGGCAAGTTAGCACAAGAAAATATACTTGAGGCTATGCACTGTGACCATAAAATATGGATACTTTATGGAAATCAGCTCAGTTTTTTTGCAAGTGCATGACACAGAGGCTCTGGATGAATGGACATTCTGAATTAATTAATGGAAAAGGAACAGGGGTAATTTCTCAATAAGCTACACATGGGTCTATGAAAAATATAGAGTAACTTCCAGGAAACATTGGCATACAACCTTCTTAGCTGATACAGTGGCCTTACTCCTCCCACCCTCTAGATTATCTCATTCACCATTTTTTGGTCATGTATTTTTAATGTGAATTTAGATTTTCTCTGTGCTTTCCTATTGACTATTCTAGCACTGAACTTTCAAAAGCTATTTTCCCAGGCATCTCAATGCACAAAGTCAGATATTCCCCAAAATCAGGCAGCTTTTAAAAACTGATGAGAAGTGTATTGGTTTGACTCAAAAGTGATGTGTTATACCAATTTCTTCTAGTGGTAGAGTATTACACCTGACTCTTGACCTGAATGAGACTTTGAAATTTAAATCCAATGGCTTTTTAGGCTCTGAATATTGATGTATGTTTAGCATGCCCTATAGTAACAGGTAATAAGTATTTGGATATCTGTAGTCATATAAAAAGCAAATAGAAATACAGTCTTTACATAGATTAAACAAAGAGGGGGAAGTTACTTTAAGATAAGAAATGCTTATCACTGAGTTTGGCCAAGCCTCTAGTTCCATTTTCTTTTAAATATAATAAATTTGAGGAAAGGTCTCTCAAATCACATATTTGAGAGGGATATGCATGTAAGAATAGCAGTCTAAGTCACCCATGGAGAATTTTAGGAAACTATAGGGTTCTTTGCCATAAATTTCTTGGAAGACAAAATGCCTTTAACCTGATGTAATATAATAAAGGCTAATGGTATAAAAGTGGTTTGAACCAACTGGACTAGTCCAGAAAACCAAAGGGTAATTTCCTTAAGAGCAATTCTCCTGTAGAACCATTACAAAGACATGCTACCCTGGCAGCAGCTTTTAGTCCATTGAAAAAATAAAGAAAGCATTTCCACATGGTACTGATAAAAGGAAAATGCCAGAGAAACACCTGAAAGAGCAATAAAGTCCCATTCAGTGAGACTTCTAGGATATATCCTTAGGAAATTATCACAGACAAATAGAGACTGATCAGTTAGAATATTATTCAGGATTCTGACAACAGCTGGTATGACACTGCAAACCACAGTGTCTCCTTACATGGAACTTCACATGGACTTTAGAACAGTGACACAGCAGGCTGCTTAGTTATGTCAGAAGACGTCAGTGTTCTGCTTTCAGTAAGAAATCCACTCAGCTCTACAACAATACATGCCAAGTAACTCATTACACATAAGTAAGTACACACATATAGAAAAAGACTATAAGGCTATATACATATGCCAAATATTAATAGAAGTCATTTAGAGGTGATAACGCCCAATGATAAATTTATTTAAATTCTTTTCTTGTCCAAATTAGTGATCATTTTAAAACACTCTGCTATCTCAGTATGGACTACATGTTCCAAAGCCATGGGTCAGACTTTATCTAGCTAACCATAAGGGATTCTCAAAAATGGCCATACCCTGGGACCTGACATAAAGAGTTATAGTCTAACAAAGAAATTGCATTTTAAATGTTAAAGATTTTTGAAGATATTATATAGAAAAAAAGAGCTTAAACTTAAATTGTGACAAAATTTAAGACTCCTTAAGGGCACTCCGTCTGCCTAATTTATGAGTAGTTACCTGTGCCAGTGAGATAGCAATACTCAGCTGAGGGCTCTCAAACCCTGGTCTATTACGAGGTAGCTCATTTCTCAGGGCAGTCATCCTTCATTCCGACACTCCTCAGTTACTCTCCAGGATAAAGGTGACATTTCTCTACATATCCTCTGTGGCTACTCTGTGAAAATCGTTTTACAAAAGAGGTAGAAACTAACTTCTGGACTCTATTAACATTTCAAGGCTATGTCTTTTTATGACTAGAATTTCTAACTGAATCATAACACCATTAGTCAGGTACCCCCCAAGCTCCAGCTTTGTCTAGGAGAATAAAGCTGAGTACATACTAACAATAACTTCCTTAAAATTGAGGAACAAAATCTTTCCACTGACCATGTACATCAATAGTAGCGCAGCATCTCATTCTGCAGAAATACCCAATGAGGACTTGGGTACCACTTTTACAGCCACTGATCCATGTCTTTCAAGGGTGGCTAACCCATAAGTGATTGTTTACAATCCCTCTCACCCACCAGACCTAAATATCCCTTCTCCCTTGCTGTCCACCAAAGTTTGTTTGGCCAGTGTCTGATAACTGATGTCATAAGTACATACTCATGACCACTTCCAACATTCTGTCAAGGCTTCACCCCACCAGCTTGTCTTCTGCCCTCCAAACAGCCACCATGCTTTAGAATATTAAGGAACATTTCTATCAGAGAAGTGAGAAAGAATCCTGTGTAGGGTGCAAACTCAACGGCAGTAGATGCAGCAGATGCAGAAGATGCAGATACACGCATAAAAGATATACTTAAGGAGCTGAGAGGATTTATTAATTCATTGTGTTTTTCTTCACCCCATTGCACAACCACAGTTTCTGCTTCTGTCAGGATTTGTGAGAATGTTCAAATAATTTTCTTTGGAGACAGAGAGTCTCTATCTAGTCCTGGTTGTCCTGGAGCTTGCTATGTAGGCCAAACTGGCTTCAAACTCACAGAGAGTCTCCTGCCTCTGCTTCCTGGGTGTTGGAATTAAAGACACACACCACCATGTCTGGCACAAATACTTTTTTATTTCAATCATTTGTAATTTTTCTCTGATAGATTTCTGGTATCCTAACATTCCTTCCTATTGTTGATTTCCAATATATCTTGGCTTTATATTAGACTAAATATGACAAATCCAACCATCATTTATATAATGTTATTTCTGTGGGAAAATAGCTCTGGAGTTACATATAATTGACTATTGCAAATAATTTCTTAGAACTTCCACATTCATAAACAAAAGGTTGAATCTCTGAATTTTGCCAACCAGCAATTGAACTAGGCATTAGCTAGCTCCTTCATTAGCTCAGCCGAGCCACATGAAATTACATAAGAACTTATATGCTCCTTTAAAATAAAGTGGCAGCTCTGTAACTCAAGAGAAGTATGTTCGACACTTTGTTACTCTGGCTTTCAAGATCATTGGATCAAATCCCAACTTTGACTAAAAAGTACCCAGCAGTCCTTTCCAAGTTTCCAACCTATTTCAGAAGATCAAAGGGAAGAAATAGACCTGAACTAAAATGTGATATCCATGGCTAACAGTAGGTGCTCTGTGGCCTAAGATCTCCAGGGCAAGAAGGGTGTGGACTTGTTGCAGTTGGCTCTAATGCCTGGCTAGAGGCTAGATAGGAGGAAAGGAAGGAACAGAGGAAGGTGATATGCTACAGTCCCAGCACAGAAGGGAAGGGACAACTTGTTTTTCCTTGCCCCTTATCTTCTCTCCCCTCACCCTTTGTGTGTGTGTGTGTGTGTGTGTGTGTGTGTGTGTGTGTGTATTTGGTGTGTTTTTGTGCACGCCAGTGGGCTCACACCACAGGTTGACAATAGTTTTCTTTTCCAGTCTTTCTTCACATTATGCTTCAGGAAGGATATCTCCCTGAACCTGGAGCTCACCGATTATTCTAGGCTGACTAGTCAGAGACCAGCCTATTTCTGATCTGTCAGCACATTGCAGAAGTGCACCACACATTTAACTTTTAAATGAATGTCTGGGATAGAATTCAGCACTTAACCACTGAGCCATCTCCTATCTCTGTAGTGCTTGCTGCAGATTTTTAACCTGTATTTACTTCACTTATGTCTTTCTACTTTCCTTTTCTTCTTTCATTTGTAGCTTTTTCTTCACCCCATGACTTTCCCTCTTACCTATCATCTAACATTTAGTCTGTTTCTATCTTTCAGTCATCTGTCCAGCCATCAAAGACCCTACTCTTCTACATTATATTCAGTCTGAGATGTAGTTATGGGGCATCAATCACTGCCAGTTTGGGATGAGGCTACACAAGTACAGCATCAGAACAGGTGATGGAAAGTGCTGCTGTCATAAGATCAACAGGGAAATCTCTGCTCAGCCTCCTAGAACTGCCTTTCCTGGACCATTCACTCACATCTGCCTTTCATTCCCCCTTCCTTGCTGTTTTTTTTTTTTAAACTACTGCCTGCACATTTTTGAAACAAACGTATTACTTGGCTTTTCCAACAAATCTCTAGCCTTAAAGCTCCTGGAATCCAGTTTTTAAGGGCTCGTTTCTGCAGAGTGACATGTCCATCAGCCTAAGTCTGCAGAGCAGTTTTCACCTGCCTGCTTGGTTTTCCACCTAACATACCTAGGTCAACTCCTGGTATAAACACTCCAAACCCAAGGACAACTTTCAGGGTACATGTAGGGTTATCTTTCCATTTGTATCCAACGAGGGGATCTACAACTATACATGAAATAATTTCATTTAATTTCTAACATGAGGATAGGGCAGTGATTGCATTTGGATCAGAACTGTTTTTCAAAGCTACAGTGGTGAGCTTATTGTTTATATTGTTATGATTTGGTAATACATAAGTAAAATGCTTCAGAATACTCAAAAAACATACAATTCTCACTTCTCCTAGCTTTCCAATATGATTTTTATTCTTATTTATATGTTTCAATCAACTGTATTTGGTAGGTAGTAGAATTGGTGAGATTTAATTGTATTCATTGAACAGTCAGAAGAAGCTCAAATGATATGCAAATAAAGTCAAGTTTCTGCAACAAGAGGCAGATATGTATGTATGGTATTATATGTGTATAGTAGTGTGTGTATGTATGTGTAGTCACATGCGTCTAGTTGCATGTGTGTACTGATATGTGTACACATGAATACATGCATATGTGAAGACCTGAGGCTGTATGATGCTTTCCATCACCCTTACCACTTATTGAGTGAGGCAAGTTCTCTTGTGAGCCTGGAGCTCACCAGTTCCACTAGTTTAGCCAGCTAGCTGGGCCTGGGGATCCTGTGTGTTTACCTCCCACATAATAGAATCACAGATGGCCCAGTAGTCCCACGAGGCTTTTTATATGTGTGCCAGGGATCTGAACTCAGATTCTCGTGCTTGTAAGGCAAGTGCTTTCTCTACTGAGCCAGCCTTCTAAGATTTTTCTAAATGACAGAAATACTACTGTGCCCTCCCAAAGCAACTGCTAAGATAGAAGGAAAAGAAACTATTCACTGACAGTGCTATCTAATTTTATTCTGGTTTCTTTAAAAAAGAAATCTCGGGACAGTTCAAATCACCCTCCTGCTTCTGTATGTGGATGGACTTTTTAGACATTTTGTAAATGTCTATAGCAGGATTGTGAGAAGTTCCCTGTTGAGTGAAACACATGACTGTCACCAACATCATCATCATCATCATCATCACCTAGGACCGCCTGAAAATGCAGCTCAAACTCAATGAACTTGGAACACTGGAGGGAGGACCACCAATAAGTATGTGAGTTTGGTGACTCTGGAGCCCTAACAGCTGTGTCCTTTTGTGTCTCATCCCTACTGCCTCCCTTTAAGCAATGCCCCATGAAACCCACAGGGTCTCTATAGGTAGCCAGTTCAATTTCCACCACTGACTGAATCAAGTCTTGTTTTACTGCAGAGATCATGAAGATGAAGGTGATTTACTGTTCTACAGTGATTCTCAGACTCATTAAATGAAAGTTTCAAAAGTTTATTCACTTAACTTCTATTAATAGCAACAGAAATTATTTAGTGTTCTAGGATGAGTTTAAAAATAACTCTTTTTGATAAACAGTGCTATAAAAAAATTCAACCAGAAACTGTGATTCAGAGCTTAGAAGGAAGTATTTTAATATAGATATCTAAAAGTCACATTAAAAACTTTAACAGCCTGACTAAATATCAAAATATTTTGGTAGTATTTTAGAAATATTTAGAAATTCAATTTTATCTTTAGATCCCTTGGTCTAGGAAATTTCCTTTTAGAGACATGGAAAAATAACAAAATAAAATATATAAAGGTAGCAAACACAATAAAAGGTTAAGTGACCATAGACAAAAAATGGATTAAAATTGCAGGCCTGAATGCAGACCCCAGAATGTGGGCAGTTAAGAAAGCTGCTCCTTGGGGCTCGATAGATGGCATGGATATTAAGAGACACTGGAGAGCAATCGTGAGGGCTGGAGTCGTGCCCCAGCACACTTATAACAAGCTTGCATTTCTGCACAAGGCAGTTACCCCAGCTCAGGGGCACAGCTTTAGGTTCAGAGCCCCCGCCTCAGAGGACTTAGCTGAGAGTCAAAGGGGACATCATTCCATGCTGTCATCTGCTTCTGGCATGCATTGGCATGCATAACTGTGCACATATATGTACACATATGTATACACATATAAATAAAAATAATAAACATCAAAATATTGCATTCCATATACAGATGTGTATGTGTGTGTGTGTGCATTGTGTGTGCATTGTGTGTGCATTGTATATGAGAACTGAATGCGTGCATGTATGTGTGTGGGTATGTATGTGAGTATGTGTATGTGGGTATGTGAGCATGTGTGTATATGTATCAACATGTGTGTGAGAACTGAGTGTGTGTGCGTGTATGGTGTATGGATGTGCTTTTAAGTTACACATTTTTGTCCTCCCTTGACAGGAAAGCAAGCATCCAAGTAGTGGGTATGTCTATGCTCTCTCACAGAGCTCTTTGGCTCCTGTTCCCTTTGCCGCCTCCAGGCAGAGCCACTTTGGTCCTCTGCTCAGGGCCCCCTGGGAGATTCTCTGGCCCCACTCTTACTCCTGTGAGAATATAATGATTGTTTCTACTTTCTCTCTTAACCCTTTCTCTGTCACTGCAGGAGAAATGTCATAAGTAGACACAGCCCCATTAACGTTGTCTCTGAATCAAGCATAATGGCCCAGAGGGTTGGGGGCATGGAGGGATGGAGAGATGGGGCATGGGGAAGATTTTGAAAGGAGGTATTTCTGCTCTGATTTCTTGAATTGCTAATTTCTTCATTCATCTATCCATTCACTCACTCACTCACTCACTCACTCACTCACTCACTCACTCGTCTTATTTACTGGGTGTCTATTATGGGTATCCACAGCTCCCAAGTAACTTACATTTTAGGGCAGGAAAAATTCAATTTCAGAAGATTCCAATAATGTAACTCTGGAGACATGTGATTCAGACTTTCTAGAGAAGACAAGCACTTTCCCCAGCAAAGATAAGGTCTAAGATGCCGCAGAGAGGCTACCCACTGAGGCACAGCATGGGGGAGAGGTTGGAGATAACAGAGAGACTTGAAGGTCATTTCCAGAGCTTGAGTTCAGCCAGATAGATGTTCTGAGATGAGGAGAACCTCAGAGCTGGTAGCAGAGGTAGACAGAGTAATGTAATTGACAGGTTGTTCTGAAAAAAAGTAACTCGAAGGACAAGCCATTAGCAACACGTTTGGGAGGAATGGATCAGTTTGAGAAGGGAAACTATTTCTACTTCAGCAATTTTTTCCCATTCTGAAGTCCAAAGTTAAAGGATGAAGACTTCTATAAATTGTTTCAATGTTGGTCATTGAATTCAGGGCTTCCTGTAAGTGCTCTGTCTCTGAGCCACAACCCCTGTAACCTCCATGTAGTATTTTGAAAGAACAGAGATGAGTACTCATGACTGGGGGATACCTTACTGCATCCCAGGCAGTCAGCAGGAGGCACTTTTCTTCTACAGTACAGATAGAACAGTAAGAAACTACACAAGTCTGCATCCAGATGCACCGTTTCTTTCCCTGAGCTCAGTCTACTCCGTTAAAGTGTACATATTGATTTCTTCATCAAATCCTGAGAATAACTACAATAGTAGTATCTGCATTGCAGCCGTTTTGTAGAGGTTTCAATTTAATTGACCAAGTGCTTGGGACAATGGCTGCCATACAGTAAGTACTAGATTTTTACGACTAGGAAACCAATGGAAGATGTTGTAATGTAGATCTAAAGTTACAGACTGAGGTGACAATGATCTGTGTGTGTGTGTGTGTGTGTGTGTGTGTGTGTGTGTGTGTGAGAGAGAGAGAGAGAGAGAGAGAGAGAGAGGGGGGGGGGGGGGGGGGGGGGG
>NW_021604599.1:1247575-1254841 GCF_004785775.1 Grammomys surdaster | reverse complement strand
AGGGAGAGGGAGAGGGAGAGGGAGAGGGAGAGGGAGAGGGAGAGGGTATGTGGACTATGAGTTCACACATGTGCAGGTCAGAGTTTGACATCAAGTGCCTTTTCTGTCACTCTTAATCTTATTTTCTGACACAGTCTTTCACTGAATCTAAAGCTTGTTGGTTGGGCTTGACTGACTGGTCAGTAAGCCCTAGGCATGCTCTTAGCTCTGTGTCCCCAGCACTGGGACTGTAGGCATACATCAGTGTGCTTTGTTTCTTACAGAGGTTCCGAGCATCCAACCTTGGGTCCCCATGCTTGTGCAGCAAGAACTTTCCACGCTGAGCAATCCCCCGAGCCCAGCTCTGACCATTTCCCACCTCCCCTTTAGTGTAACATTTCTAACATGCCTGTTAAGCCACCACAGGTGTGATACATTTATCCACCTCAACAAGTAGTTCTTAACTGTGCGTTGTAAGAAGGCCATCTTGTTTTTATGTTAAACTCTAGTCCTGAACCATTATTGTGACAGTTCTAGGGTTGGTATATTTCCCTATGTTCTCTATTAAATATTCCACAGACCCACTGTGAAATGAACGTCCTGATCACTACTAATGTTCTTGTGTTTCAGAATAAAAACATTAGTTTCAGGGGCAACACAATAAATAAGGGATGAACAAATATTTCTGCAAAAACCTTGGTAAGTATAATAAAGTCATAAAGGGCTTATAATTGTTTTAACATTCCTGTACTAATTCTAAGCTGCTAGTGGGCAAGGGATCTATTTTTTTCTGGACAAAATGTGGCTCTGCACACATCAGCTCAGAGTAGCTGACGCCCAGGATCGAACAGCAGAAATTTCAACATGGATAGGGGAGAGACCCCTGGGGCCATACTCCATCAAAGAGCTTCCAGCAGCTGGTAGCTGCCAAGGGAGACAGAGGTACTCCCCTCTGGGGCCATGGCTGCAGGTAGGTGGCTCATGCTTCAGTGGGTAGCCACACATCAAGGCTATATGCCAGCTGTAATTGGACTCAGGGAGTTATTAATAATACCAAAAAAGAGGAATCAAAGACAGATGTTTCATAGAGAGGGACATGGGGAGGGAAACATGAAGGGGAGATGGAGAGGTAATGGTCAGTAAATATGGTTAATATATATTGCATAAATGTATGATGTTTTGAAATACTAAAATGTTATTTTTAAAATGTATGTATCTAGTACATAAAGAAGTACCTCAAACATATGTTACCACATTCATTAACTTAAATAATTTATGACTTCAAGATAAAGCACTGCAAAAATTATTCCTATAACTCACCTGAAGGTAGACAGAAGTTTATATGTATGAGAGAAAGCGATCTGGTTTCGAAGGCATTTTTTTTTTTACCCCAGTTAGTCTCTTGTTACCCATATATCAACAAAGCAATGTTACGTTTTTAAGGAAAAAAACTGGAACTTGACATTCATCTTGAAGTATCTCTGGAGAAATTACTTGGATATTTCCTTCCCATTAATTTGATAATTGCAGGATATTAATAAAGAAAATTTTCTTTGTGATTGATGGAGTCATGTCCCAGAAACCTATTTACTGTCATTTTTCATAATCTTCAGAAATATGTCTGGAGACATTTATGGAGTCACAGGGATGTCAGACCGTAGACCCAGACCCTGTTGATAGACTAGTAACTTCATTAGCTGATGAGCTGTCACTTGAAAAATATTAAAGCTGACTTGAAAACTGAAGTGGGGTCAACGGTCATCTGCCTTCAAACTTTTACCAGTTTTCCCAACTAATTTAAAGTAGGAACGGTAAAGTAAATTGAAATTTTACACACCACCACATTACATATAAGGATCTGCATCACTTAATAGGAACTTTTTTATCAACAAGCTGCTCAACTGTGCATGTCATTAGACAGCTCCAGGGCTGACATACACTCTGCCCAAACTGAGTGCCAAGGTAGGCAGTTCCCAACAGATGCCATTAGAAGCAGCCAGCAGCTGCCAAAGGTGCTGAGTACCGCATTAACTTCAATCTCGATGAACAGTCTCTCCTTTCTTTACTCCTTAAAGCTGAAGGAAAAGAATGTTTAAATATTGTGGACCGAACATTTTGGATCCCCTGTGCATTGAAGAAAAGCAATTTTCATGGTAATTATTAGGTTGGAAGCATAAATCAGTGTTAGAAAGCTTACCCAACATGCATTTAGGTCCTATGTGACTTTCATCCCTAGAGTATAAACAAGTAAACAAATGACTGCACACATGGTTATTGTTTCAATAAGAAACTACTTGTGTTAAGGTTTCTATGCCTTCAACACTGCCTTAAGTGCACCATATACAGTATCTCTCTTAATGCTTACTCTTGACAATTATTTGTATCTTAGGTATGATTTTTGTGTGTCTGCGAGTGCATGATATGAATATGCATACATGTACATACATGCCTCACACAGGACACCTTTTTGAGTTGGTTCTCTTATTTCCCTTCATGTGGGCTCCACGAATGGAACTCAGGTCAATAGGCTTGCAGAGATAGAGCCTTGACACACTGAGCCATCTCACTAGGCCTAGCTGGCAATTAGAGCTAAAACCTGAAAAACATCAGTCTACCTGATTTTAGATTTTTTTTTTATAATAGGATGCTTCCAAAAGACTTTCTATACTTTTATGTTTTAGTCTCACTTTGTTGAGTAATATGTTCATAATAAAGGGTTACTTTTTATGGTTAGATATTATCTTCACTGAGCAACTGCTTTGATATATATATATATATGCTGTCTATAGATATGCATATATATATATATATGCTATCTTATTATACTAAATAAGATAATATATAAAGTACTTCTATCTGTTCCTAGTACATTGTATCTTCTTAATAAATAGATAAAAGTAACATATATAAAATAACAGTAACTAGTACCCATTTACTGGGAATGGTATAAAAACTTGATTGCACTTTGCATGACTTTTACTGAATGTGTGTGTGTGTGTACACATGTGTGTGCTTATGCACGTGTGTGTACAAGAAGACAATGTTTACCATCTTCTTCAATTGCACTCCATTTTGTTTTGGAGAAAATGTTCCTCTCTGAACAGGGAGTTTCCCAATTCAGCCAGAATAGCTGGCTAGTAAGCTTCAGAGATCCTCCTGCCTCTGCTTCCCCAGAACTAGGATTGCAGGCAGTGCCACCACACCTGCCTAGTTTTGTTTGTTTGTTTGTTTGTTTGTTTTCATATAGGTTCTGAGGAACCAAATTTAGTCTGCACGTTGGTGTGGCAAGCACTTTACCAACGGAACCATCTCCCTGGTTCCATATGACTTTTAAAAAATAAGAAAAAAAGTCAGTTTTTTAAAAAAGTCTGTCAAATGTTGCTCAACATTCAACCTAATGCTACTGCATCTAATGTGCTTTCAAGAAATAATACTCTAAGTTTTATTTTCTGCAAAACCTTAATGATTAAATTCTATCAATGCTGATGATGCATATCTAAGAGAAACATTCTTAGAGCGTGAACCCCCAGAAAATGCTAGAAAATGTGCTGTTTGTAGCACAGCTGTTCAGTCTGCTACTACCCCTCTTTTATCTGCCCGTGTTTCTTCTTTTTTTCTTCTTTGCTTTCTCAAGGCTCAAAAATGAGAGCCTACCATTGCCTCCGAATGTAGTTCTTGGGCTTGGAAAAGCTGTAGAATCAATTTCAGGGAGTGAGAGCTTTGTTTGATTTTTCATAATCTAGAGACTGGATTCATGTCAAACTGCAGAAAGCAGTTCTCCCAGATTTACACAAGGGCACAAGAGTGACTGACTGTGCTTGCTCACGCTGCCTCTCTTGGGATGAGAGGTGTGTGTGTGTGTGTGTGTGTACTTTTTCTTCATCTGCACGATTCTAAAGCTCTCATCAGCAACAGAAAGCAGAGCTGTCTGTCACAGGTCTGGACATTGACAGGAAGGGCCCAGAGAGTCTCTTTTTTCCAGCTGATTTCATCTGTGCATCAAGAAGTCCTCAACTGAGAGAAGGAAAGCAGCAATCGGATAGCCCTAAACTGCCCACAGGAATGCTCCTCTCAGCTCCTCAACACTTAGAAAGAGGCTAGTCCAACTGAGGCAATATAGGAGCAAAATGTGCATTACAGAGGATTCGAATAAAAATATATTATGGTGTAAGAATCTCTGTGACTAACATCTGCAGCTGCCCAGAGCTTAGACGACCACATCTCTATGATTTGATCAGCCTCCCTGGAGAACATAATGGGAATTCATTTCACCAACTTTCTAGGTGACGATAAGTGCAGATAGTTAGTGCGGGCATCCGTGTGCCAAGTCCTGCACAAGGCATGTTTCACTCATTATCTCATTTAATCTTCCTCTATAAAAAGTTATGCCATTAACTCCTTTTATAGATGCGCCAACTGAGCCTTGGATAATGTAAGTAACTTGCTTAGGATTTCAGAGCTGAAGCCTGGTTATGGGAAAAGGTCTGTGGTTTTTTTTTTTTTTCCCTAAGAGCTTATTTCCAAGGCATCAAATTCCACTAAAAGTAAATCACTAAATAAAATGTTTTGGTTTTTTCTTTTAACTCCTTCTAAATCTCTGTGGGCTGAAAACATGTCGTCTTCCAGATAGGAAATGCTTCTGAAGTGGTTGACCTTATCTGCTTTCCGAAGATGGCAGTCAACTTGCAAACAAGACAAAGCAGTTGCGTCTTTTAGCAAATGCAATAGCTTGGGTCAAATTGTACCTACAGGCACATGGAATCCAATTACACTTGATCTACTGTTAAGTCACTTACGCCAGCAACTGAATTTGTTAGAGGAAATGATTAATTCTTACATAGTTAAGCATACAATATTGAGTTATAAAGTACATTTTGACTAATTGCCTTTCTAAAGTTCTTTATATTTGCCTGCCAGATAGCAACTTTCTTCCTTCAATTTGGCAAATGTGCAAGACCATGGATGGTTGAATGCTTCAATCATTTAGAAGTGATAGTGTTTAGAGTCACAGGTGACACATTTTTGATGAGAAGAAGTCTGAGCTATAAAGTCCCAGGTCAGTGCTTGAACTTCGTCTTTGCGATAAGCTTTTTCTAAAAGTGGATATTGTCTGCTAACTGAGAGTAAAGAATCCAATTTCTGCTCATCATTTTTATTCCTCTAAAATAGCATTAAATTGACAGTGGTCCAGGAAGGAAAAAGGAGGAAAACCACAAGCAAAAACCACGACAAATGGAGCAATGACATAAAGCAGGGCAGAAATTGTTAACTAGGTCAGAAAAAGAATACTTCTTTCTTTGGGGATCTATAAAACAGTTAAAAATGTCATTTGTGTTCATTCTTTCTCGTCCATGTCAGGCTGTCCATTTTCTCCCTGGAGGAATGGTACTTGGCAGTGATTCCCCTTCAGCAAGTGATAAAATTGTAACAGAAATGAGTGAACTGATTTGGCCCAAGTCGGTTAACAAGCTTGTAATAGCCAATCAAAGCACTCAGAATCCATGGCAAAGAAAGGGCAGTAAGAAAGTGAGCAGAGCCCGAGTTATTCTCAAGTGTTTAGGGAAGAAAGATCCCGAATTCACTGCAACTTGATAGGAAACAGTTTTGTGCTATGTATTTGGTCAAAAGTATCACTAAATCTCACGGTGCCTGCTTATGAAAAGAAAAGGCAAGGAACATACTCAACTTAGTCTATAGGTTCTGCATGAAGTATTATTACAGAAATTAACTGTCATGGAAATGTCCTGTAGGGGATAAAATTAAAGCAAATCAACAATGCAGGAATCGAGTCCGTAAAGCAATCAGAAGAAATATAAGCTCAGATTCTAAGCAATTTATCAGGAAAGTCTCTAATTTAAAACATGACAGACTAGGCATGGAGTAGAAACTATCAAAATATTTAAGAACTTCAGCCTTTATTTTATTTTTTTAGTATCATCATGCTTCGACTCAGCCAAAGTTTAGAAGACAGAAGTTTAGAGATAGAAGTTTTTTTTAACAAGACTCAACTTTACCTCTCTCATCTGCGGCCATTGCCTCTATCACTGGGATTCTCTCTGGTTTCAGTTTGTCTCTCTGACCTCCAGATGTTCAACTCTGTTAACTCCTCACAAGAATTGAACCTGCTTTTATTTTATTTTTAAAATGTTTATGGCTATGGACATTTAGTCTCAAACCATGTCTATGTACGTGTACCTGTAGTACCCATTAACGCCAGTAGAGGGCAGCTGATTTATTTCCCCCTTGAAACTGGAGGGCTGTGAGTCAGCATGTGGTGGTGGGAACTGAACCTGGATCCTCTGCAGAAGCAGCAAGGACTCTTAACCACTGAGCTACCTCTTTATCCCTAGACCTTGCTTTTGTTCGATTCTTTTCAGCACTTCTGTAGAATAGATTCTCTTTGCCACACATTGATTTCGTTTTATTTTTTCTTAAGAATCTTTAAAAATATCTAAACTGAAACAACAGCCATGGTACAAGAAGACTGGTTATTATGAGTGGGTTCTATGGCAAGTTGACATCATGTGCTACTTGCTGTGATCTTTGTGTTTGCTTACAAGGCAACAAGTTCCCGTTTGAGATTTCACACACATTTTCCATTTTGGTTAATTCTTCTATCCTCCTTTCACTGCCTTGCCTTTCCATTCTCAGTATTCCTTCCTCCAATTTGTCACTTGTCTCAAACCCCTCCTTAAAGCCTCTTGCCCTTCAGCCTCATGAGACCCTTTCATATTTCCTGACCTTTATCAACATTCATTAGTAGCTACCCTGATGCACTTACTTCACAGAGACGAGGAACCACAGATCAGAGGGGGACCCACATAACAGAGGCTATCTGACTCTGTGAGCCTAGGTTACCTCTGTCTATAAAATTTTAAAAGCTTGATATCATTCAATACCCACAATACCTTACTAAAGTAAACACATGTTAAGAAGAGAAATGGCAGGTACAAAATTCCATGGCAGGAGGAAGGCTGGTTCATGGAGAGAGGCTAGATGAAGCATCCTGTAGAGGCAGAGTATGGTGGAAATCTCAGGGGAAACCTGATTAAAGAATCCAGAACATACTGAGAGAGAGAGAGAGAGAGAGAGAGAGAGAGAGAGAGAGAGAGAGAAGGAAGGAGGGAGGGAGACAGAGAGACAGAGAGAGACAGAGAGATAGACAGAGAGAGGGAGGGAGGGAGGGAAGGAGGGAAGGAGGGAGAGAGAGAGACAGAGAGAGACAAAGAGAGAGACAGAGAGAGAGAGAGACAGAGACAGAGAGAGGGAGGGAGGGAGGGAGGGAGG
>NW_021604599.1:1233022-1247475 GCF_004785775.1 Grammomys surdaster | reverse complement strand
GAGAGAGGGAGGGAGGGAGGGAGGGAGGGAGGGAGGGAGGGAGAGAGAGAGAGAGAGAGGGAGAGGGAGAGAGAGAGAGAAGAGGAGGTGCTATAGACAGTCTGTTAAGGAAATGGTTACCCTTGACTATTCTGTGACTTCTGGCCATTCTTTTTTTTTTTTATTGGATGCTTTATTTACATTTCATATGTTGTCCCCTTACCCCATCCCCCACCCACCCAGGAACCCCCAATCCCCTCACCCCTCCTCCTTCTTCTCTGTGGATGTAACCTCTATCTACCCCCCCCACTCCCACCTCCCCACCCTCAAAATTCCCACCCCCTGGGGAGTCCAGCCTTTCTGAGGTCAAGGTTCTCTTCTTCCACCTATGCCCAGCAGGGCCCTCCACTCAGCTGAATTCAGCTGAAGCCCTGGATCCCTCCCTAAGTGCTCCCAGGCTGGTGGTTTAGACCCTGGGAGCTGTGCTTGGTTGGTATTGTTGCTCTCCTCATGGTGCCACAAATCCTTTCAGCTCCTTCAGTCTTCACTCTAACTCCTCCATTGAGAACCTCATGATCAGTTCAATGGCTAGTTGTGAGCATCTGCCTCTGAATATGTCAGACTCTTGAAGACCTCTGAGGAGACATCCATATCAGGCTCTTATCAGCATGCACTTCCTGACTTCCACATCAGCATCTACCTTTGGTGACTGCACATGGGATAGATACTCAGGTGGAGTGGTCTTCAGACGGCCCCTCCTTCAGTTTCTGTCCCTCACTTTGTCTCCATATTTGCTCCCTTGAGTATTTTGTTGCTCCTTCTAAGAAGGACCGAATCACCCCCACTTGGTCTTCCTTCTTTATGAGCTTCATGTGGCCTGTGAGTTTCATCTTGGGCATTTCAAGGTTCTGGCCATTCTTTTGATTCTTGAAGTTTGGTCTCTTTGGGCTCCTCCCTATCCTGATTCCTTTATGTTCTTACTCCTTATGATAGCTGCTGCTTTCCCTCTCATGAAACATAAGCATACATGGTATGACTCTACTATGCTTACAATTCCTTGTCTTTTTTTAAACTGGTTGTTATATATGCTGAGGGTAAAACTCTCATCTGTGCACAGTTAGACGAGTCAAAGGAAAAAAGATGAATAGTTTGTAGCTTCTGCCACTTCAATAAGATGTTGAGTTACTAATTTTTTTACTCTTAAAATATACATTGGTGAATCTTTTATTTATTTATTTTCTCTTGAATCCAAAATTGTTTATAGTTACACTGGGCTCTCAATCAACTTTTAAAATATTTTTTGACATATAGGTTGTAACAGAAAAAGGAGTTCTCATAAAAGATACATATACATAGGGATTTCAAATCCGCAGAAACAGGGAAGTTAGGTATAAGGCTGGTGCTCTTTGGCACATAGAATTTCATTCTTGATAATATTTATGCTCTATAGGAGAGAATGGAGATAGACAAAAATATCCTTTCCAGGCAAAAGGACCTTCCGACACTGGTTAAATTACATTCCACCTGTGGATACCAACCACTACCCTGAGCCATGGGGGTCTCCAGCTCCTGCCTATAGCAGCTGATCACTTGTGCAAAAGTTGCTTGGCTGTCAGATAAAGGATGGAGTTCACTTTATGTGCCCATCTCCAAAGACACTGCACTCTCCATCCATTCTGTGCGTTGTCCAAGTCTCACCCAGAATGAAAAAGGTCATGACATGGGTTGGCCACAGCTATGTAAAGTTTTCTATGAAAGGATTCAAAAGATAAAATGTGAGTTCTGAATTGCGTCTACACTCTAGACTAGTGTCTTCTCAATTCCAAAACACTATTAATCAATCATGGCTACAATTTATTTTCAGTAAGTCTCACCTTTTGAGAGGATGAAACATTCTCTATATGATCCAAGAACTTTCTCATTATAAAATACTACACTACAATTTTGTCAGCCTTAAGGAAATAAACCATTTTCATTAGCTTCATCATTATCTCTTTCCCTTATCCAATGTCCAAGGGGATATCTCATACATCAGTCTTCAGTGTAGCCGTCCTTCACTGACTTTGTGGCTTCTTCTTGATTCCACCCTTCACCGCCCCTTTTTTCTTCTACTCTTTCAACCTCTTAACACTAGCTAGAAGAAGAAAAAGAAAGCAGTGTGTGTCAAAGAAATCAGTTCTACAGAGGTGTAGAAGAAAGCTGAACAAAAGCAGGGTCAGAGAAAATAGGAATTAAAAAAAAAAAGAGGAGAGAGGAAAGAGACCCCTGAATCAAGTCGGGAAGCCGGTAAGTGGTGATGCTAACCTTTGAGTATTTCATGCTGATTAGAGATGTCAAGTTCCTTGGGACAAACTTGATATCTACTGTCAGGATATCTAACTTTTTCTTCTTGTTGTTCTTTGTGCACAACTACTTAACAAACTGTGACCAATAACCAACATCCAACCTACAACCCACTCTTCTTCTCAGAGCCCAGGCATTTATATACCCTCTGAAAAGTCCTCAGATATCAGAACAGCACACAATCGCAGAAACAATCTTCAGTTGGAAAATGAAACAAACCAAACAAACAAAAAAGCAAAAAAACAAAACAACCAAAAAACATGCTCCTGTTAGAGCACAAGGCAAGTCACAGTCAGCTGCTGTGGACTGTGACTGTGGACTGTGATCTGAAGCAGCTCCATATCCCAACCTGGGATTAAAACCAAAAACATAGTCTTATAATACTTCTGTGTTTTTAAAAGAAAGCAGAGTTCCAGGGTTGTCACTACACCTCAGACTCCTGGCACTCATTTTATCCTTGGAGCATTTGAACAAACCTCCTGTGTGCTTTGGACCTTCTGCATTTTAAATAACATAACCCCACAGTTCATTAAAACAGAGTCAGGCTATTTCAACTCCCTCTCCTCTGTGGCAGTTTGTAAAGGCTTTTTGAACGCCACTGGTTAATACTGTCATCAGTTGTCGTGTTGCTGGCCTCTACTATCCATGACATGGAGGAAAACCTCAATTACAGCAGGTTTCAGGGAGAAATCAAATTAGGTGTGATAGGAATGGGTTGTAAACCCTGAAGATACTGATCAGATGAAGACAAATGAGTTATCCAACAGGACATACTCATCTTTACAGGTAATTTCATCACCGCTCCCCTTGACTGAAATGCTTGTCTTTATCTAATTGTGTATCCCTATTCTGATACCCAATCCAGCCTAGCATCCTATGTCCATGATCAACGTCTAGAGCAGTTGAAATGAAATGCAAATTGCTTCACAGTGTGGATGTCATTTTTTTTCTATGTACTGTCTGTGTGACCTCAGGCAATTACTTATACGATTCAAGCTGTATTTCTTTGCAGGATTGTTTTAAGGGTTAAATGAGATATAAGTATCTAGGCTGACCTGAAAATATAGCCAAAAGCACAACAAATGGATCTTGCCTGACATCAAGTTGCACATTAGTGATCAAGACATCCCACCCTGCCTTGAAGATGCATGGGCCATATATTCATTTTCTTCAAGTAATTTATTCTTTCTTAACCTTTGAAATGAACTTGCTTAATGCATGCTTGCTTTTATGAAAGCAAATCATACCTGTTACGTTTGCTTACCTGTCCTGCTTTTAACTAATCAGTCATCTGTCATATAACCCTTTATAAAATTCAAATAGTTACAGTTACAGGGCAGAAGAGATGGCTCAGCATGTAAGAAGTTCCTTCCTGTTTTGAAGTATGAGGCCCTGAGTCTGGATCCACAGAAGTCCTGTGAACAAATTGAGTGTGGCATGGTATGCCTATAATCCGAGCTCTGGGAAGTCAGGCAAGAGGCTCTTGGGAGGCTCACTAGTCCTAGGCAACCAGTGAGGTCTGGGTTCAGTGAAAGTCTCTGTCTCAAAACTTAAGATGGTACAGTAAAGGAAGACACCCCGCAATGACCTTTGGGTTCTACATTCTTCCACAAGTAAAGCAAAAGCAAACAAACATGTAACCCAAACCAGTTCCAAAGCAAGCTCCACACAGACAATTTAAACGTACATAGAAAGTATGACTTGCTCACAAATCACGGACATTTCTTTTTTATAAACATAAGTGAATTATTTTCTTCAATTGAAACTCTTCACTTGGTTGTATCTAGTAGTGCACACTTGTAATGACAGCCCTTAGGAAGCTGAGATGGGGGAGAGGGGTTACAAGGTTAGGGGAACCTGGATTACATAGCTGGACACTGTCTCCCAAAGCAAAGCTGTTTATTTGAATATTGTTTTGAAAGCACATATCAGGAGAGAAAAGGCTAAGTACTCTTTTTATCCTATTTTGTTTCAAACAGCAAGACACATAATCTTAAAAAAAAAAGAACCAATGTTATACTGCAGCATGACTTAAAAACCCATCTCAGCCAAGTTCATGTTTCCTCAGTTCATGCTTTTAATTACAGTTGTTTTTGAGAAAACTGCACAAGTAGAAACCAACCCAAGTCCATAGATGTGAGAACCACTGGGGACAAATAACGTCAAGTACAGAAACTGATGGGCCATACTGGCCACTGTTCCCCCTCAATAACTTGGAGGCAACTCCAGTTCAGACACTAAGCTTGTAAGACCTGGGAAATCTACACACGCCTTCCCTATAAGAGAAGCCAAGGACCAACTCGGAAACATGAGCCACCTTTGCTTCCATGGCCCGTGTTATCGCCTTGAAATGAAGGCTCCTTGTTATTTTCCAGTTGTTAATGTGAGACTGAACTCCCCTAACTCTCCACTGTGAAGATGGCAACTGAGAGAAGAGAGCTTAGTATTATTCAAACAGTTGATCCTGCGCGCATGTAATCAGCCACATAATTGTTATTGTACTGCTTGGTAATTAGGTGTGAATGATAAGTGGCTCATGTAAATGAGCATATTGCAACTGTTACCAATATAGAAAGTTAGTGTAAGATCTTATAATCTACAAACTGCTCGCATTTACATTATCACAATTAATAAACTTCACTTTTCTCTTCGCCCCCACCCCTTGGCAACTTTACCGTTTTGATAGCCAGCTGAAGAGAAGACTCTGAAGAGAGGATACTATCAGATTGAAAGGGGCCCTGATACTCCCTGGGTACTTGAAGGAAGCAAATAGTTAAGAAGACCCAAGAGAGACTCAGAAGCTATCGCAACCTGGGCTAGAGTCCTAGCTTCACCATGACTTTGTTCAGGGACCCTGCAAAATATCCTTAGATTTTCAAGGTCAGTGGTTTGTTAATCTGCAAAAGGAACAAGGGTGGGAGTGAGGGTTGGGGAGGGGACCATTCTGCTGTGGGTCAGGCAAGACTAAAACACCTCTCACATCTTTCTCCAACCCTTACCACTTATTTTGAGGATGTAATACAGACATCTGAGTCATAGCCCAGAAGTATTTGTTTCCTCTGTTCCATCCCAAGAACAGGGAAGATGATGCCCCTGTCTTGAGTTGAGAGTGTATGCTGTTTGTTTCTGGTACATGTCCCTCAGTAGCCAGTCTACAATTAGAAATTAAAAGGAGGCCTGTCTTTGTGACCCAAAGAAAGTTAGCCTTTATCCTCTTAAATGAGATTCAGCAGCAAAAATAAAATGAACTTGGACAGCGTGGGGAAAGAGAAGAAGCAGCAGCAGCAAAGTGTGGAAAATTGTTGCTCATTCACAAAGAGACCAGGGTCCTGAAATGAATGAAGAGTCACCACAAGGGAGTTAATGGGCTACAGGGCCTGAAGCAGCTCTTTCTCCAAAGACCATTTAATGGAAACTTTACCCAAAGAACCATAGATTAGCACTTAATCCAGGTCATCAATTATGTGCAAGAGTGTTCCACATTACTATATTACTATATAATATATTACTATGCTATTATAGATCCCACAGTCAACACACACACAGACACACACACACACAGACACTCACACACAGTGTGCACACAGACACACACAGTGCACACACACACAAATGCGCTCACACTTATGCACAGATGCATACACACACACTCACATGTGTGCACATACACACTCCTTTCATTCAATGTAAGCTGTTAGGAAATTTGTTTGTCTCTAAATATCTTTAGTAATATGAAACAATGATATCAGTCATGTCACAAAATCAAGACAAAAATAAACTGAGATAATGAAACATTGTGATTACCAACTGCTAAAGGAATGCTGTTAGATAATATCACCCATCAATTTCTCTTCACCATATGGCCTTCAGATTACTTCCATGCTGTAGATCTTGGCAACATGTTCCAACAAAGAGGACGTTTTACAGTAGGAATAAAATTGTGACTCCATTATTAGGGGGATGGGGGTGGAAATAACCTACTAGTGAAAGCTAATTCACCAGATATAAGCTTATAAATAAAAACTTATATTCTCATGTCTAAACACACATATTCATCTCAACTTTGTCCAAGTCTCTTTGTTTGCATACTTCTCTACATAGTTACAGATTTAACATGGTTGTTCAAACAAGTGTATAGACAGCTGTTTCTATTATCTTTTCTCATGCAACTGCTCCCTCATTTGGCATAAAATTTAATACATCATATCAGGGCTACATTAATCATATTTATAGTCTACATAAAATGATCATTTCCATGCACTAGAACTTCTAGGTCATTTTGGCAATAAGTGGGCTGCCCTTTTCCAGTGCTATTTGTCACAGCAGGCATAGTCTTTCCACAACCACTAATTCCAATACTACTGTAAAGTACTCCCAGAAGAGTTTCATAATTTTCATTCCATAATTATTTTCAGATTTCATCTTAGTCCCTGGTGAGTGGCTAAATCATGAGAAAGAACATGCAGCTAGGTCCCCAGCACAGGAAGTAGGGTCACTAATGCTTTTGCAAACAGATTTAGGGCATAAATCAGGAGGAAGGCTAATCGGTGTGGTATTTATCCAAGTCTCCTCTCTGTACAGTGTTTAACCTTCAAGGTCAACTCTGTCTGAGGAGTCTAAGACTTGGTGCTATCAAAACTTATCTTTTCTTCATGCAACGTCATGCAGGGCAAACTGGTGGTAGAATTAAATGGTACAGTAAAGCTGGAGGACCATCAGTTCAGCTGCATGCTTCTGAAAACTTTGGAAGAAGGAGCCAGTCACTGTGATTCATAGAGACCTGAAAACGGGCCCTCAAATCCCAAGCTGCTGTGCCATTCCAAAGTGGGCTAAGCTGCATCTCTCCCTTGCTACATATACATCAAGACACCACCAACGTCCTCTTAAGACAATTCAAAGCATCATACAAGACATCAAAAGAAATAAAAGAACAAATCATTGAATGAGAAGTTGTCTTACTTACTTACAAAGACTGCTGCCTCACTTAGCAAGCAGTTGTTTAGAACACATTACTACAAGAGTTGCAAAGATGGGCAGGAGACCAATCCTAGCTTCTAGAGACTTGCAATAAGGTGAGGAAACTACCTTTTTACAGAGTTGATCACAAGCCACATCAGTATATGTCAGGAACACAAAGAATACCTAAGAGATGAGTAAATGTATCAGTTACTCTCGATGTATTAGCTAAGACAGGTTTTTATGAAGGAGGTATAATCTGAGATTGACCATCCTATGTGAAAAGGTTCCTATGTATGCAACCCCACTGCCAAGAACTCAGACTGACTTCTCACTTATTCTGCATGGGCAAGATAAGCCCCTCCCTTCACCCATGATGTAACACCTACACATCATTCCTCAGGAAAACTGAACTCCCCATTCTCCCCACAACTCCCCTAAATTTGATCACCTTGTTACCATAATATGTTGTAGATACTGTTCCCCGCACTAACCATCATTAATAGTTCATAGTTGTCTGACAGACTTTTTTTTAATTATTTTATTTATTTACATTCCAACCATTGCCCCCCTCCCCCCTCCAACAGTTCCTCATCCCATTCCTCACTACCTACTGCCCTGCAGGTTCTAGGAAGTGGGAACCTTCTATCATCTCTCCATTATGTCATCTTTAGCATTAGATCAAGTCATACGCAGAAGGCACTCCCAGGTCTGGCAAGGAGTCTAAGTGATTGGCATGAGAAATATATCAATAGAAAAATAGAAACATAGAATATGTGTAGGAAATATTTTTATTTCATAGACAATGAAAAGGTATGTGAACGGAATGGTGAGAAACTACACGTTCAAATGTCCAATCTTATATCTCTTTAAAACTTTTGAATCCTACAATCAGAACACAGCTTCTTCCTTCAGAGGATCTCAGGGAATGGCTTATGGACTGTGTTACATATTTTTTTCTGCTTGCTTTTTCTTTCTGGCAATCCAATCTTCAAACCTCAAATAGTTCCAGTGTACCAGCTTGTGTAGCTGCTCAGAATAGGCTTTCTCAGACCTTCAGCACCAGGAGCTATGTGCCTTCTCCAGAGGTCTCATATACTCCCAGAACCCAGATGGTACCCTCTCTTTAATCCTCTAAGCCCTATAGCTGTTCATCCTTCCTCTGAGCATCTGAGTTATAAATCTCACCCTACCTTTGAATTCCTGAATGTGGGGATGTTTCTGAACATATTAATTCAGTTTTCATTCACAATGCCCTTTTCTCTGCATACCTGAAGCTGTTTAGGCAATCCCTATATTAAATTATCTCCATTAAAATAGTTTAGATGATATATTTGTAGTCATATACTGGGAGAGTACTGATGGCTAAGTGACTAGCTACAAGACTCAGGCGATAGATCAAGAATAATATTAATAAGATCCTAAAGCCAGGATAGAGGAGGTAGCAAGCTGAGGGTGGGTTTGACCAAATACATCAGACACATGTTGAAAAAAACTCAGAGTCTAGACAACTATCTATGGAAATAATACCATCAGGTATACTTGCTCGAGATGTGTTGATAGGTTTTTATAGCACGTAATTTAAGGACACCTCTGTAAGGTGAGGCAGATGATTAAGTTCAATTTTGTACAGGAAGATTAAGGTATAAACATACACACTAAAGTCAGAGTACCAATAGGAAAATAGAAATACCTGTTTATTTCTAAGCAAGAAATCAAACACTTCAAATCCATCAGCACATAGTCCTCTTATCCAGTTACTGGACCACCAATTTACTCCTGAAGTTAGAGGAAATCTGAACCAGGTGAGGTAACATAGCTATAAAATGGTAGAAGACTTCATCTGTCACAAAGTCACTGTGGCAAAAGAAATGTAGGTAAGGCACCTGGATAAGCTGCCTCATGAATAGTTTATACCTCCTAGATACTGGAATCCCCAGCTGCTGACTGTTTTCATTTTCTTATTTGTGCTTTCTTTCATTTAAAAGGGAAATAAAGGGAAAGGTGTGGCTGAACAGCCACAATCTGCATTCCTGTGTATTTACAAAATGCTCTAATTTTAACAACTAAAAACCTAGTGGAATGAAGTGAATCCAAATCAACCTTCTCTCTGGAGCTCTGCTTTCCATGGGATTGTTTTAATATGCTATTGGCACTGAAAATGGATGTTCTTAAAATCATTTAGAGCATCTCAAAGGCCCAGCACGACTTTATTAAAATGGTCAATGTAAATACAAATAACACCTTTCATCTCTCGTGGTTTACCACCACGGGTCCTTTTATACCTAATTTAAAGGTTAAATAAGTCTAGAGATGAGAAGCTCACAAAAAAAGCACAAGCAACCAAAAATGTCAGCTTCATGAGGAACACTTGAGTGTGAGTAGCTAAAAACAGAATATTGTAAACTGTGTATTATTTTCCCAACTTTAATGACCATTATCAGAAAGATGAACAAGTCAATAATCCAGCATGTGGAGTAGTAGCCATGCTGTAGCAGATCATTTCAGAGTTAAAACATGATGTCGCTGCATAACATTTGTGAGAATACCTACACGAATATTAGTTTTATATTACACTAATGGATTTATATTGAAATATATGTTAATATATTATCATTATTGTTTTAAAAAACTGTCAAGTCCCGGGTTTGAGAAGATGGTTCAGTGGGTAAAGGGGATTATCATGCTAGCAGAAAGACAGAGTTTGGAAACCAAGAACCAAAGTGAAGGCAGATGTAGTATAGTATAGCTGCAATCTCAGTGTGCCTATGGAGATATGGGAGATAGAGACCGGAGCATCCTCTGAAGCACACAGGGCAACTAGCTTGGTGTACTTAGTGATGAAGAACAAGACATCTCCTTCAAACAAGGTGAATTTCAGGCCTGACATCAAAATATCCCTCGACTTCTACTGACATGCACCATGGCAAGTGCACACTTAGACACATGTATAGAAACAGTATATACACATACATAAAAAGAAATAAAAGAAAAAATTATCAAGTTTTATTGGAACACACACACACACACGCATACACATACACACACACACACACACACATTTCCCCATTTTGCAAAGAAGCAGTATGTCCTCCATTGTCTTCAATGTGATCAGGTGGTTGTGATTCCCACCTCCCTGCAGAAAATGCATGAGGTGACGTATTATTTCTGTCCTGGACATTGTGTAATGCCTTTACTACACTACTCAGTACACAGCCACAGCATTGGGAACACACTCAAGAGTGATGGAAAGCCTACATGCAGCTTACAGGAAAGGACTTTCAGAATGCATGTGACCATCCATACACTGCCCCACCTTTGGCATCCACATTATCTATAGAACTTAAGTGACTACATAACCAAACTGCACTGAGCAAAGTTCTAATGGGAAGTTTGCATGGGAGCATATGCTACAAGTTCAATTTGGTATTCCTAAAGTCTAAAATTCATTCTTTAATTCTCAGTATGTGGAACTTCTAATTATTTCCTGTTTTGTTGTTGTTGTTGTTTTGTTTGTTTGTTTTTTAAGAAATTTAGAGAGAGCAATCTCACTGTGGCTGGTGGCTCATACCTAAAAGTCTAGCACTCAGGAGGATTTCCATGAGTTTGACACCAGCCTGAGTTACTTAATGAGATGTTGCTTTAAACACCCTCCCCCTGTAGCAACAAAAAAGAAAATAATATATAAATGAACTACAAAGCATGGGTATAAATGTATCCCGCCTAGGTTCCACTATTTACTGTATGTCCTTGAGTATGGCACTAATCAACCTTGCTCTAGCATCCTCATTAGTCTACCTTGCCAATTGTGAGAATCAATCCCCATTACTTATGGAGGGAAATTTGTTTGGTTATCTCCTGACTCTCCTGAGGATAGGTGCTGTGCTGTGATGATATGATTAGCATCCATATCTGAACTCCAAGGTTGAACACATTCGACCTCTTGATCGCCTGTGATGACTAATAGAATACTTATGGTTAAGAAAGTCACCTACGTAAGGAACATGATATTAATTGACAAAACCCATTCTCTAATAAGTCAAATTCTCTAAGAGGGTTAGAATGTGTTTCTCTAGAAAACAACACAAAATGTTATACCCAGCACAATCAGATAGTCCTGATGAGTTTCCTGAAAGCAGGAACAGCTTAAAAAGGAGTCTTATTTGGGTGTGGGCATGGATGTGAAAAAGATGCTGAGGTCATCAGGCCCTCCAGAGTGCAGGAAACATTCAGGGTAAAGAACATTCTGCCCGCATTACACTTGAGTGCAAAGGAAAGACTTCTGCAAAGTTAATAGGTTCTGAAAGTTCTACAAGTTAGAAATTTCTTTAAAATATATTGATTATTGACATATTTATTTGAAGAGGGGCATTATTTTTCTAGTGAATTAGCTCTAAGTTAGCTTTATAATAGTAAGTCCATCAGCCTTTCCATCTGCCTTATAGAGGAAACCAGTGTTAAAGAATGAAAATATACACGCAATTTGAAGAATTTCTGGAAATATCTGAACACTAGAATTAGATGTTTATCCCATAAAGCTACTAAGTTATTTCTAACCTAAAATTCTTTCTAGTGTATTAGGTTATTTTCTTCAATGCTGTTGACAAAATAATGGACAGAAGCAACGGTCATAGCATCCTTTCCTGCAGCTGCGATAAAATGTGCTCAAGCAAAGCAACATAAGCTTTTGGCTCACAGTTCAAGCTACAGTTCATCATGGCTGAAGGACTAGTCAAGAAATCAATGGATGCATACATGCTAGGGCTGTTTGCTTTATCTACTGTACAGTTCAGAATTCCCTTGCCTAAGGAATAATGCCACCCATAGTAGGCAGGTCATCTAACCCCAGTTAAAGTGATTAAAGTATCCCTCACAGATATGCCTATGAAGTAACCTAATCCAGATAATCCCTCATCGAGATGCCCTTCACAGTGCTTCTAGATATTGTCAGCTTGAAAATTGAAATTAACTATCACAGCAACTTAAAAGAGGAGGAGTCTGTTTTGGATCAGAGTTTGAGGGTACAGTCAATCATAGCTGGACAGCAGGAATGGGGCTGTTTGCTAGTCACATTGTGTCCACAATTAGGAGATACAAGGACATGAATTCTAGTCTTCAATATATTTCCTCTGTTTTTATTTAGTCTGGGACTAAATAACTCATAGATATTAGAAACTCATCTCTTGGCAATAGATACTATACAGTTGTCAATCAATATTTGCAACCATAAAAGGTAATGGAAAAATCTCTTTGTGCTTTGAAATCCAACAGTTATTGCCTCAGATAGGCAGGCTCCCTCCAAGGAGTGTTCCCATGGGATGCAAGCTCAGCACACCTCACATTTTAAAACAAAGATCTAGAAAATGGAGGATGCCTAGTGGCCAAGGGGTCAAAGCTGCTTGGATGTACAGGTGAGTAAGCCTTGATTCTCTGTTAGCATTTATGAAGAATGGCCATTGCTTACCAAGCTTTAGACTGAAGCAATGGATGTACCCACTCTGTTGCTTATAACCTTTCTGCTATCCACTCTTCAACTGGAAGATAAAATATCTCTGAGTCTTATTATAAGGTCTTATCTCGGATGAATGAGTAAAATAGATTTTATATTATTCTTGTCAACTTAAGCAGCATATTAGTCACTAACTTGTGGGGTTTTTTTTTGTTTTTGTTTTTGTTTTTGTTTTTTTGCAAATGGAACAAACTTTTATATTATTCTATGTCATGGTAAAACAACTTGATTACTGATATTGCTGTATGAAATTTAAGCTGTAAAAGTTCACTTATAGTCTATAGTCATCTATTTAAACATATTTAATGTACACTCACGGTTCATTTTTATTATCTAATTTCTTTAGCAGCTTTGCTCCCAAGAAAACATCTGACTTGGACCACTGAAATTCTATCACCACTTAATATGCTGCAAAATATTTTAGATTTAGTTTTTATTTTTAAAATGACAAAAGAACCCACTGTATCTTGAATAGAACTCGTATTACCAAAAATGTCTTACTTTGTGTTTCCATTAAAAGATACAATAACATTGGGAAAATATTTTGAATTTAAAATTACTACCATATTCAGAAAGTAAAAATATACTTATGCTTTCAACATTTATATTAAAGAGCAAATAAGATCTGTCATGGTTACCAGGCTGAGAATTATTGAACAGATTTACAGCAACACTTTCTGGCCCAGCAGTACTCTCTAATCATAATGTTGGAAGAGTGCAAGAGGTTGATTATCTTCAAAGCAGTAGGAACCCGGGGCAGTGTTCACAAATAAGGCATGGCTTCTGGCTGAAGTCACTGACAGCTCACACTGGAGGGCCATCTTTATGAAAAGGCTTGTTTGATCCTGCTACATGGTGACTCATTCGTTGGTCATTGATTGCTGTGGAGATTGGTAAGAACACTCAACTCTCACAAAATCCTCAGAGTTCAGTAAAATGGAAGCTCCTTCAAGAACACTTTATATTATTGAGATAGGAAAGAATTTAAAGAGGAAACTGCATTGAAACAAGGGGGAGGTCTTTGAGAGACCCCCAATGAAAGGCTATATCTTTCCCATGTTCTAGTGTTGGACAGGAGATTCTATTTTATTAATATCTATCCTTTCCTTCTCATAGAACACTTTTCTTTGGTATATCTGAGGCTGCCTCATATGTATATAAGCAGAGGAATCCTAATCAGCTTTGAAGTCATTTTTTAATAGCATTCACCATTTGATGCTTACTTGATTCACTTCTTCCTCTGGTTTTAATCTCTCTTGTTTAATGGGTGTCCACAGTTGTTCTTTTGAAAATGTTTCTACTAAGTATAGGCCATGAGACCCTGGGTGAAACACTTGTCTAAGAACATTAACTGAAAAAACAAAACAAACAAACAAAAAAACAGTGCTTCTGTTTCCTGGGGGAGGCAGCTCAGCAGTTAAGAACATGTCCTACTGCCCCAGTATAGGACCTGAGTTCAGTTTGCAGCACACACATCAGGCAGCTCACAACCTCCAGTAACTCCAGCTCCAGGGGAAATGACACTCCCTTTTTGTCTTTTCATGTACCTACACATACACTTCCACACACACAGCCACAGGCACACAAACACATACACACACACACACACACACACACAGAGAGAGAGAGAGAGAGAGAGAGAGAGAGAGAGAGAGAGAGAGAGAGA
>NW_021604599.1:1221015-1233012 GCF_004785775.1 Grammomys surdaster | reverse complement strand
AGAGAGAGAGAGAGAGAGAGAGAGAGAGAGAGAGAGAGAGAGAGAGAAATCTTTCAAAAATGTCTAAAAAGTGACACGACTCTAATGAATCATGATTCTAATGATCCTAATGAATCTAGTAAACACATGAGAAGTGAAATTATATTTCAGCTAATCAATAATCAGCTGTCTCTTAAAGAGACATTACATATTGTGAGTGCTACAAAGGAGTTATAGAGTAAATAAGATGTATTACATATGCTACCCTCTGCCTTTATCCTCAGTTTCAGCCTGGATCTTCTAACCTCCCTATGTGCCATAACCTACATTTTTTTTTGGGGGGGGGAAGAGGAGCGGTAGCAGTAGTTAATGTCTTTCAGATTAAGAAATGCTCTCTGAATTTTACCAAAATACAGTCATTATTAAGCAAAAATTGGCCTTAAAGATACAGAAGGTTTTTTGTTGTTGTTGTTTTGTCTGTATTTTTTACATGTTCTTTAAGTTTCCAGGTCTCAGTGAATTCTGCCATGCTTTTGATATGCTTAATAAGTAGTTCATAGACATAGGGAACAAATAGCCCCTGATCTTCATGTCTTCACTTCATACTTTATCTGAAATGACACTCCATTTCTACTTCATCCCACTGACTAAAAGGTTTCTCAAGTGGATGTTATACATCTTGCACTAAAGGTTTTATACAACTTGACATTGTTGGGGACATTTTACTACATGTCTTACTTAAAATGCATTTATAGTTAGTCAATTAGGTATTAATTGTGGACCTGGTGGGGCCCCATATCAGGCAAGGAGCAAATATATTTGAAAACAAGCATAAGATACATCCTCATGGAGCTTAACAACTGGGGCCATGTTTGAGCCTACACTGCTTCACACGGAACAGCCAAGAGTGAAGAAGCTAGTGGGAAGATGGAGAAGGGAAAGTGCATACATTCATGACATTGTTTCAAAGCTCAAAGTTTGTTATTTTTTTGTCTTTGAGGTGTGTGTGTGTGTGTGTGTGTGTCTGTGTCTGTGTGTGTGTGTTGTGTGTGTGTGTGTCTGTGTCCATAATATCCTACTCTACTGAAATACTGTAACTACCCCAACCAACTTCCAGAATGTCACACCTTCAATGTGCTATGATATCTATGGACAATAGAAATTCTGGAGACAGGATAGTTAAAACTGGGATTCCTCAGAGAAAGCATGCCCTACTCTTATCTTCTGGGTCACATTCTATGACTACAGGAACCAACTTGCTGTACCACCTGCTGGCACCCCCTTGCCTAGGTCTCCCTGACCACACTCTGAGCTCTTCACAATCCTCTGGACTTTTTCCACATAGGTGAGAATGAATTGCTGCCACTCCATTTGACTTAAGTACTAGTTTACAAATAAACCTAAAGGAGTTCTCTGTGTATTTTGAAGTCTGGCTCAAGGCTTTAATTTTTAAAAACAGATTTTTTCCTAGGAAGGTTGTGAATATCTCTTTGTGCATCTCTCTGAAATGATTAGGTCAGTTATATTAAACAGGTCTAAAATAAGGCCCTTTTCTTTAAGGCTTTTTTCCCCTTGAATTCCTCAAGCATTTCATTACTGTTTCATCTCTTCTGAGTCTAACCAGAACTTGGCCTCACATGACTCCCACACATACCAAGTCATTAAAAATATCCTTCAGCCAAAATTAAGGAAGGGTCAGTGGAATGAACTGCACACGAGGCTTAAGCTGAACACAGTGATTTCTTTGACTTAGAGTAGGAAATCGCGATGATTTTGGACAGCTAGTTTTGTTTTGTTTTATTTCGTTTTTGCTTCTTTTTTATTTTTTATTTACTTTTATTTTTTTTAAATAGCTGATCTTTAGCTGGGCTCTACTACACGTGAATATTTCTCTTTGTCAAAATTCCTAACAGTTCTCCATTTACTGTCACCTAAACCCAGGAGGATTGGATGAAGAAACCAGGAGTTTATCTCCTATATCCCCCAAAAGTCAACATTCCAAACAGAGACAGGCACCTTCAATGGGTATTACAGAGGAAAGGGAACAGAGTATTAGCATCCAAAAGGTTTATAATAAACACAAGCTGACTCACATTTCAAGTGGCTGTTTGTTGTGTTTTATTTGAATTGGAACCTTCCTCCAAAAGGAACCAACACATGGGGTTGGGGTTACAAACAGGGTAGTGACAAGTCACTGAAAATAATTCTAGGAAGAGAAGCTCTAATGTTTAATTCTGGATGACACAGAGGTTGGGTGCCCAACCCATTAAGAAAAAAGCAACATTGTTTTGAAAAGGAAGGAACCTTTGTTGGGGTCCACAGAAACTGACTTCTTACCTCTGAGGGAGACGGTTTATCTGTGGTTTTCAAATTCAGTTTGCCAAATCAGAATTTGTTTCAAAAGTTAATAATACTCAAGAATTAGCAAGCTTCATCAGCAAGACTTAGTAAAACTCTGCTAAGTAAAATGCAATCTTTGAATAAGAATTCAGTAGCATGTTGAGTGTTCCTTACCAAGAAAGAAAAAAACAAATCATTAAATATACAGCAACACATTGACATTCTCTAGGAAGATGGCATCCCAAGATGAGTCCCCAATTTGTGGCACCACTATAATGCATTACTGCCATAATAAATGAGCCATGAACAACTCAGAAACTGAACTGTGTAGGTCTGAAAATTAAAGGAAGAAAAGACTGTATGCACACTCAGCTGCATGGCTTGGGTGAGCAGAGACTTATGGACCAATTCTAAAATGAGGCTCAAGAGGTTGTCTCTGACTCTGTTGCCTGCTTTCAGGTCCCTTTGTCCTAACTGGACAGCCTTGTAGCCTCAATAGAAGAAGATGTGCTTAGTCCTACTACAACTTGATATGCCAAGGTGGGGTTGATATCTATGGAAGGTCTTCCCTTCTTGGAGGAGGAAGGGAATGGGCACAGTAGGAGGAGAAGTGAGATGGAGGGACTGAGAAGAAAGGAAGAAGGGTATCAGGATATTAATTAATTAACTAATTAGTTAAATAAAATGAAGCTCATCCAAGTGGTAACTTGGCACCAACTGTAGGGTCATCTGTACACAGACAACACTCGAATACTCAATATAAAGACAAGGTTGTTTATAATTAAGGAACTAGTTAATTAATTTTCCCAGCAGGTAATTTAGTCAACTGTGGCAGTTACATCAACTTTTGAAAGTACGCAATTTCCTTTCCAGACATGACACTTTTAACACCCTTTTCCTGCAATCCCAGCCAGGAGCTGCAAGCAGGAGCATAGTATCTAAGAAAGAAAGAATAGTCCCCAGAAACGCATGGCTCGGTATCATTCTCCTTACATGTGCACCAAGGTTTTCAACAAGATTTACTTTTGACTTTAATTTCAACTTCAAAATAAGAGTCCTATACTGAGTTCTTGCTATTGCAGATCATTTATGTAATATGAGCCAGGAGGTACAGAAGAAGCACCACGGGAAACACCCACACTTGTAAGGAGTAAGACTTAGCAAAACACTGGAGGGTTACCACCTCAATAGGGCTACAGAAATGCATTATAGGATATCTGTAGAAGTCTGCTAAAGGTCTGCTCTGAAGACTAGGCAAGGAGAAATAACAGTTAAGCAATAAGCTGTGCAGAGTAGAAGACAGGCATGCTTCTGGAGCTTTCAGAGGCCATTAAATGGGCCAACTTATTGATACATTTTGGCAAGGGTGACTATCAAAGATGGAGTCATGATCATAATTCTTTAATGATTTCACTCTAAGCAATAAAGCTAGCAACCCATCCTATTGAAATAATCAAAAGGCACCTACCAAAAACCATCATTGTTTCAGTTAGGTCAACTGTAAAATTTCTGAGTAGTGATCATATAGTCAACTATTTGTTGGGTTCCGACACTGCCCAGAATTGATCTCATACAGAATTCCCTCTTATTCTTACCCTATGTAATCCTTAAAAGTTCCTAATCATTCAAGGGATGGATTTGTTTCACTTCCATAATGTTTTTTCTTATGTCCAGTGCCCCTGCCTCAGCAGAAACTACAATATTTTCAAATTAGAATTCTACATGTTACCTAGAGTCTGAGCTCACTGCAGTCTAGTGAAACTCAACTTTTCCCTCCCCGGCGAGAAGGAGAGGAGTGGATGCGGCACATGGAATTAAAGAGCAGAAGACATATACTGGATGAAGTGCTTCTTGACAAAGTTGCTTAATTTAAGGCTTGCAGCGCACTTGTGAAAGGAGAGGAAACTGGAATGTCAAAAGACTGAAAAACTCTCCTCGGGTTCGTGTCGTTAACAGATGATGGAGTTGGAATTTTAAACACTACTCATAGAACCTAAATCTTTTAGGAGTACGAATCGAGCCTCAATATTTAATTCAGGTGTGTTCCTTTGCCTATAAAATATGCCAATGTTTTAAAGTAATGATGGTGGCACTCTGGGGTCATATTGTGCAGATTCGTATTTCAACTCTACCAGTCCAGATGTGTGACCTTGCCTATGATCAGAAGTAGCCCCAAGCCCCTAGTATCTATAAAGCCAAATAATGCTAGTTATGTGTACAACATCCATGTAAGGATTAGAGGAGATTATATCTGTAAAATGTCAGTATAGAGCCTAATACACAGTACACCCCTAATAGGAGCTGATAATAATAAATTGAAAGTAGAGAAATTGAGAGATGGATTTTTTTTTAAATGTATACCACCCATGAGAGAGAGGTGGAGGGAGAAGGACACAGGAGGAGGAGGGAGGGAAGAACAGAGAGTGAGTGTGTGTGTGTGTGTGAGAGAGAGATCATTTACAGGTAAGATACCTACTCTATTCCCTAAATTTTAGGGTTAAGTGTGATCATATGCAAATGTGTATGTGTGTGAGCGTGTATGTCAGTGCATGTGTGTATGTGAACTTCTGAGTTTGTAGCACCTGTGAGAGTTGATCATAATGAGAATAATTGAGTGTAAGTGTGAGACTGTATGGGTGTGTAAGATAGATTTTGCGTACTTAAGAAGGGAATTGTGCCTCAAAAATAGTCATAAAAAAGCAGTCTTAAGTTGAGTTTCTACGGCTGTGATGAAATACCAGAACAAAAGGCAACTTGTGGAAGAAATGGTTTATTTCACTCACATTTTCATATAACAATTCATCATCAAATGCAATTAGGGCAGCAACTCAAATAGAGCAAGAATTTAGAGGCAGGAGCTGATATTGTTGCCACAGAAGACTGCTGCTCACTGGCCTGCTCTTACGTCTTCCTGTCTTGCTCAGTTGGCTTTCTTATAGCACTTAAGACAAGCAGCCCAGGGATATCACCACCTACAATGGGCTGTGTCCTTCAACAATAATCAGTAACTAAGAAATTGCCCTAGAGGCTTGCCTAGAGCCCAACCCTATGGTGGCATCTTCTCAATTGAGGTTATGTCCTCTCAGATGATTATAGCTTGAACCACACAGGACAAAAGTCTTTTACTAAAATGAAGATGATGAGCTGTGCCTGTGATGCCACACTACTTCTCACTATGATCAATTATAATATATACCCAAGTCAATGGAGACTTATGGATAGGATGAAACATCTAAAAGAAAGAAACATGGCCTTCAGAATGATGGGTGACTACAGTTGACTAGAATATGTTCTACCATTCAGTTCCATGCAGAAGATGTGCGTGGGTCAATTGTAGCCCTTTCTAGTCTCCTCTGCTTCACTTCTTCCTCACTCCTTGTTAAATCATGCTGGGCATGTTTTTGTACATGTTAACCATCTTATTTTAAAAGGCAGCATCATTTCCTCTCAATTCTTGTTTAAGGTGTGCAGAAAATCATAGTACAAAAATCCAGGAAGCCATATGTTTATGGGAGAAATGAATCAGTGTCGAGGCTCTGAGAGCAGATGTTGCTTTGGAAGCTAGGGAGATAGCGTTTATTTTACTCAACAGTCAAGCTCTTTGAGGCTGCTCTTCACAACTGGAGTAGGGACTATCCCTAAAGCTGTTGCCTGTCTATGGGATCAGTTCCCCTGATCAGGCTGTCTTGTCTGAACACAGTGGGAAAATAAGTGCCTAGCCCTGCAGAGACTAGATGTATTGGGTTGCAGGGAATATGAGGGGGGCGGGATGTTCCAGTCTCTCAGAAGAGAAGGGAATGGGAGAGGGACTGTAGGAGGGGAAGACCACTGGGGGGGGGGGGCAATCAGATGTAAAAATGAATTCAAAAAGTGGCATACTGCATAGTGACTGATTTAGGAGGACAAATTGCTTCTCTGTGTTCAGTATCTCCAAGGCCACTTTCCATAAATGCCTACTTTCTTCTCATGCTTGTTCTCCTTAAAAATCTGCCAACTTGGGGGACAGAAGAAAAGGATTCACTGAATCTGCTAACAATACTACGGCCAAAGAACTGCTTTCCATCCCTGGTTTGGGCTTAATGATTTATATTGAGCATCCCACTGTTGTCTTGGGCAGTAAAATTGTATGTTATGAACAATTGATGTATTGGTCTTACAAACATGCTAGACTCAGCTCCTTTGTGACTCAGTTTGCAAACCAAAAATGAGGACAAAATACAAATGTCATGTTAAATAGGAAATAGTTTAAGAAAAGCATCAAAAGCTAGGGGCAATGATGTAGCTAGGTTTTATTCAGGACAAAAATAAAACATAACATGGTAAAGTCATGGGAGAGACAAAAGCAGTACCATGAAAAGTCTGTCACAATAAACACCTTCATTGAAAATAGGGGAGGGAGGAGAGGGTAAAGAATTCTGGGAGGGGGACCAGGAAGGGTGGCAACATTTAGAATGTAAATAAATAAAATAATTTAATAAAAAATGAGCATCAATAACACTGTAGCTTTACACATACTTGAATAAGAAAACAAACAACAAATAAAGTCAAAATTATCAAAAGGAGGGAAAAAAGTAAAGACAGAAACAAACCAAATGCAGAATAAAGCACAATAGAATTAATAAACCTAAGATCTAATTCTTTTACAAAAAGACAAAGTTAGCAAAGTTTCACCTCAATGAAGGGAAAAATTCGTAGATATGACTCAAAATGAAATACCGTAATAGATATCCCAGAAACAGAAAAAAAACTACAAGGAACTATTGTGCACATTTATATACTAGCAACTGGATCATCCAGATGAAATGATACATTCCTAAAAATACACAAAAGACAAAGACGGAATCAAGGAGAAATTGAAAGCCCAAACAGACCACTAACAAGTAAGGAGCTTGAATTAGACAGTAATCAAACACTCTGCCCATCTAGAAAATCTTAGGGCCAGATGGCTTCAAGCTAGATTCTAATGTTCAAAAAAGAGTTGATAACAATCTTTTAGAATTATTTTAAGGAAATTGAAGAAACAAGTTCAAAGCCATGTTGTAAGGCCAGCATCTCTCCAAACGAAATCATCACAAATCCTATGAAAACCACCCAGCCTATCATCTTGGGTGAATATTAATGTGAAAAATTAATAAACAAACAAAAACTAAAATTATTAATGTGCAGATATTTGGCAAAGTGGACAAAGTTTCAAATTAAGTAACATGGACAAGTTCTGGCTTGGGGAGTATAGTCTACACACACTTATTACAGGAGTAACTATACTGTGTTCCTAAAATACTGTGGATCATAATATGTAGGGGATCAGGATGGGGGAATGGGGCAGAGAAGGAAGAAAAGAGGAAGCCGGAGACAGAGATGGGGGGAGAAAGAAAGAGAGAAGCAAGGCAGCTTGGTGATGAGAAGAGTCACAGCTAATATGTCATCAACCATGGCATTGCAAAGCTGGGTCTGTCTCAGACAAAGTTATATCTCCATCTAAAATACTGAGCATACTTCAACTCTCAGGATCACTGGGAAAATGAGTGAGAAGAGGGAAGATGCCTCTAAGCACCTAGTAGACAAACAAGAGGGTTTTTAAGGACAGAATGTAATACAAAAAAATACAGGATAATAAGGATCCTAAGTATATCTGTGACAGATGTTGAACAGACAAGGTTCATAAACACCCACAGGCATATCTAGGAAGGGAAAATACTGTAATAGCTAGAAATACAAAATTTCCCCATGTGTTTCTATATCAATGGAAAAGATCTGTTGGAAGGGACCAGTATGTTTTAAAAGTAATATTTTGTACTACTGATTAATGCAAAAAAACCCCCCAAAAACAAAATCCCATCTCACTTAGACTAATGGGCCTCACTTTAAAAATAAACATGACCTAATACTGAACAGTATCCAACAGTATTTTGTACTCTCAAACACCCAAAATAGCACTGAGGTGAACAGTTCTGTTAAACAAATGATCATGCAAAAAAAGTCCTTTCCTTGTTTATTTAAATAACAACATTTGCCCTAAAAAAAATTGAGTGTGGTTCACCTATTCTTTGAGTTTCAGTAAAGCAGGGAGAAAAGGGGGAATGAGGTTGTGCAAGTGAAGTTTCGAGGGTCTGGAGAGTGGGCCTTTAGACAGTACTCCCCTTGGCCATGGAAGATGTCATCGCTAGGGTAAAGCCACCTAGAACTTGAAACTCTCCCCGCAGTGCATAAGCATAGAAAGAAGGTTTTGTAGCAATGCTAGCCAAGCTTCAAACTGTGTTCATTTCTCATGATTTCACAACAAGATAATTGAAAACAGAACCTAATAATTGACAAGTTATGGTTCTTCCTTTTTCAGCCTTCTAAATGAAAGGAGATTGATTTTAACATTAACTAAAGCTTTCTAGATTTCTGAGCAACTCAGCTCCAAGGATGAATGGGATGCTTTAAGGGTTAAGTCTCTGAGAAATACTCAAAGAATGTCACGTGGTTGATTTCAGAGTTGATCACATAAAACATTTCACAAATTTTATGTTTACAGTAACCACATAACTAGGAGCTAGGTTTCCCCTTTGAGAAATCATACAATGGGCTCTGCAATAAAATCTAAGTATCTTAATATTTCAACATATTGACAATATAGACTACCAAGAACCTGTTTTTCATAAATATATTAATAGCCATCTGGTTTAGCTGTACAGTAAGTACTCTATTGACCCTTTTATAAAGGGTATTTATTCTTCTAAGGTGGCCAACTATTCTTTCTAGTTTTAAAAAAGAGTCATTATTTTTATTTGATATAATTGTCTTGCATATATATATGTATGTGTATGATTATGTGTATGTGTATATGTGTATATCCATCTACTATATGTGTAAGGTGCAAGAGGGCATCAGAGCCCCTAGGCCTGGAATTACAAATGGCTATGGACCACCATGTGGGTGTTAGGAATTGAACCCAGGTCTTCTGGAAGAGTAGCCACTACTTGTAACTGCTCAGTTATCTCTTCAGCTCCACTTTCCACATTTTTGACATTGGTAGGTCAGTTTAGTAGGACCCAGCTAATCCAGGCAGCCTTCTCATTGCTTAGGATGTAGGACAGATATGAGTGCATGAATAAATTAGAGCAATAAAAACTATAAGAAGTTTGGTTTGTCTTTGTAGAAAGAAATTCTCCATTTTCTATTATAACTAAATAATAGATTTAAGATAATGCCTGCTGTTTCTACAGTCATGCTATTATGGGACAGTAAAGATGGAAAGAAGAGCTAAGGAATATCCAGACACAGGAAACCGACTTCCTCTTGATTATTTTGAGTCTGTAGACAAGTTATACCTGAGGTCATCTTTTCCTTGGACTTCAGAAATAGAAAACCAGTAAGTTAACTTCCAGCTTAAATGTTTGTGGGCTGGATATTTTTTCATCTCTTCTTGACAGGCAGGGTTCTAACTGACCAAGAAAATCCATGTGATAGAGTCAGGAACATTAACTTTCAATATTGCTTTGAATTATGAAGAGGAGTATTTTGATAGCTGTTAATGCTTAGCTGTCCATGCTCTATGAATTAAATATGCAAGAAAATAGAAAGAGCTCACTTTATAAGACTGTATACATACATACATACATACATACATACATACATACATACATACATATATAGTCTTGAAGTATTTTCAGCACAGACTGAAAATGTTGGCTTTTACTTTCCATTGATCCTGTATTGGCATAACACATTTGAAGGCAGACAGGGAATTAGTGATACATGCATAGTGATTTCTGCAGTAATTATTAGCACAAGAATGTAAAGCTAAATGCTGGATACCTCCCAAATAAACATCAAAAGAAAAACAGAAATGAATTGTTACACTCTTAAAGTGCAGAACCAGTCATTCACTATGCTCATAACTACATACCTAAGCCTAAAAATATCTTGATAGGTGAAAGAAACCAGACACAAAGGCAGTAGTCCTTTCATAATCCACTACACGATTTGCTCTGCATGAAATTCTAGGGTAGGATACAAACACAGATGTCTATAGAAACTTGAAGGTGCTTGCCTACACAGGGCTGTTTAAGTTTAAAACATTGTAAAAAGAATTCTTTGGAGTAACAGAAATATTCTACAGCTAGTTATTGTTTTACACATACAAAAATAATAAAAAGGAGAAATTCATACATTTGCAGACTTATCATTAAGTTTTAAATAAAATTAAGTCTCTATAAGACTTTAAGGGGTCCATGCTTGTGTTATATTGAGGGAATAATTCACAAGAATGGAATGGAATGACTTTGGTACAAAGCCCTGGGAAATAGCACACTGTTTTGACATTTTTGTATGTATAAGTTTGTGTACATGTTCATATGCAGGAAGATGTATTGATATCCAGGTGCACATTTCCATATATGTATACCTGTGTGGAGGCCCAAGGACAACTTCAAGTGTCATCCCTCCAAGTGGGATCTACCCTGCTTTGAAATGTCTCTCACTGGCCTGGAATTTGTCAAATTATTTAAGCTCCTTGTTCAGTGAACCCAAAGGCCCTGCCTATCTCTGCCTCCCTAACACGTTCCTGCCACAATGACAGGCACTTTTAGTGTGGGCTCTGGGTTTTTCAACTTTGTTGTGTTTGTAAGTCAAACACTTTACTAACTGAGGTCTTCTGTTCTGTCCCCTAGATTTTTCTTTTATTTGAAGGTCCTGTTAGAAAAGCTGCCTAGGACTCCATCTCTGCTGGGTAGATCAGTAGCCTCTGTTATCTACAGCCCAAACAGCACAGAGGCTGGGAATAATGGGCCATATCTGCTAAGTGGTGTAAATATCTCTGAGCCAGCCCCCCAGGGTGTACTGTCAATAGCATCAGCAATACTGATTGTTCAGGAGACAACACCAGAAACACCAGCAGACCTAGCTTTGGGGCAATTAATGGCTGTAGCAGCAGAAGAGATGTGGGTGGGCCCCATTAAGCGTTTTCACAGTGAGAATTCACCTCACTATTTGGTGGACTAAAAGAACATAAGGGGGTGTTTAGTAATGCAGTTGAAATACAAGTTACAGCCTTCCAGAAATAAATCAGGGAGACTCTAAAGGAAAATGAAAGTCCTAAATTAGTTGATAGAGGTGAGAGCTATGGAAATCCTATTTGCAGACCATCTACAGGACTCTACTTTTACTGTTGTGACATTGCATAAGGAGGCACAGGTTTTATTCATTCCTATAGAGTCAACATCTTTTTACAAAAGTTTTTATAATTGACTGAATTTTGGTGTTTTATCTACATGTATGTCTGTGTATCATGTGCCTGGTACCAGTGGAGATCAGAAGAGGACACTGGATCCTCTAGAGTTTGAGTTATGAATAGCTGTGAGCCATCATGTAGGCTCTGAGAACTGGACGTAGGTCCTTTACAAAAGCAGGAGTTGCTTTTAATTATAGAGCGATATTGCTAGCCTCTGTATATTTTTTGCTCAAAATAATCTTTTTTTTTTTGCTTATAGAGAAACGAATTGAAAATTCTATATCTTGAAGTAAGCAAGGTTCAAAAAAATCTCACAGTCATAAATTTCAGACTAAATGGATCTGTGCATATTAAGTCAACATACACACACTCTCCCTCTCTCTCTCTCTCTCTCTCTCTCTCTCTCTCTCTCTGCTCTCTCTCTCTCTCTCTCTCTCTCTCTCTCTCTCTCTCTCTCTGTC
>NW_021604599.1:1198332-1220915 GCF_004785775.1 Grammomys surdaster | reverse complement strand
ATTTTTTTTTGAACAATGAAAAGAAAGATAGCAAAGCATTTATGTTCCAGGTTCAGGATTACATCCCGATCTCCCTTTATTTTAACAATAATCCCATGGGAACATGGTTGTTTTCCTCCAACTCACAGATAAAACAAGAGTGGTTCACACACAATTGTACTACAACTAGCTAGTACTACAACTAGCAAGAGATCAAGATACAAATATTATGCCTAATTCTTCGATCCATATCTTTCATACTCTACTGCAAAGAAGGGACTATCAGGGCTGGGGAAATGGCTTAGCCAGTAACATATTGGCTGTGTAAGCCTAAGGATACAAGTTCAATCCCAAGAATCTGTGAATAGCATTAGAGACAGCAGCATATGTTTAAGAGTCTCAGCACAGGGAAAGCAGGGACAGACTGATCTATAGAGTTCTCTGCCCAGCCAACCTAGCCAAAAACAATCTGACTGCTGAAGAACAACCCTAACAGCACACACACACACACACACACACACACACACACAGAGAGACACACACAGAAGTGTACATATACATACATACATACATACATACATACATACATACATACATACATAAAAAGAAAAAATTAGGCAAATGTGTTTCACAATAGTAGCCAGGACACCCTAGGAAAGATAAACTATCCTGTTTACTCTGAGATACATACCCCCATAGAGTTTAGAACTTGCATTTCTATATTCTTCTACATAAATTCTCCTCCATTGGCAGCAGGGAAGTCAAGACTGACTCGGCAGCATCTGGATGATACTGACCTTGACAGTGGGGATCATTCATTAGTCTTTAAGCTGAGGGGAATACTTGGAACTCTTCTTCATGTGGTTCTCTCTGGACAGTAGTGACAACCTGTGACCATTGCTGGTTTTCTTTTTTAATCTGACTTCTGGAAGCTAGGCCATACCAGTAACAGAATCACAACATCTTGTGTGATATGACCTTCTTGGTGTCTACATTTCCCAAAGCGGATAACCAAGTTCTGTTCCTATATTTGTTTTGTATCAGTGGACATAGTAACTTAATAGAAGTCTGACTTTGATCTGTTTGGTGTTGTAAAGGGTATCTATGTCAAAGACTGAATATGAAAAAGAGATAACTCACAGCTTTGCTTCAATGGTGCAAAGAAAACTGGAGATGCCCAGAGTTCTGCTTCCCAAACATGGTTTGAAGATGCTATTGGGCTTTCTAAATAAACACTGGCTAAGCGATGTATATTCTTGGATTGAGACTTATGAAATTTTAGGTAAATCTAAGGAAGTATGTATCATCCAAGAAGTAACTTAGGTGATTTCTTATAGGTTAAAAATAATGGTTCTAATTTGGACAGATAAGTTCCTTAAGGTATAAAGAATACAAAGGGAAAAGGAGAAATAGTTTGCATTCAGTCAGAGATCACTATGGGGGTTTTATCTGTTCTGAAACTTCACTGTAAGCATCAGTTGTAGCTGAAAAGGGGCAACAAGATACAGCACCAGAAATGGTAGCCATTATAGCCACAGCAGCAATCCTACCAAGAACTGGGAACAGCCAAAATTCATGGTAACAGATAAAGGTCCCAGATGATATGGATGATTCTAAGCAAAAAGCCAGTGATTTCCAGCAGTCTTGATAGATAACAGCGAGAAATCTGGGTTTGCCTGAGACCTTGCTAAGAGATACTTGCTGAGACACCAAGTTCTAAGTAGCTATGAACTAGATGAACACGCTTCATTTTAATATTTAATTAAAAGTTAGTTGTCTACCAGCACTTTCTCTGTTTAGAACCAGTTTTGTATTCTTCCCTTCCCCTGTAGGGAATAGATGCTAATAATGCTATTCAGTGACTTCATTTTATGCTCAGAGGATACTATTAATCAGGGAAATTTTACATACACAATCATGCAGAATATACAACCAAACCCCCAAAATTTAGTATTTCATTTCCAACTCTACTTTTAAATAAGCTGGCATGTAAAATCACACAAATATATAAGATTGATGGAATAATTACACAAACATTTTCCTTTGCAGCCTAAAGGACACATTCTCATGCCAGGCCAGTTGAGTTTGCTGAGATCCATAAGCAATTAACTCATCGTCGTCACATAGCCTTCCAGCTAAACATAAAATAGATTTCATTTCTTACCCATGCAGAATCTTCTTGAACTGTTATAATGATCAACAACCATGAATCATGAGAAAATTGGTAACTAGAGCTCCATGGAGATCCTTAAGATCCATGTTCTTTAAATCCTCACTGAAAATGAGTCCACCTTTCACATCTGCTTTCAAGTAGCAGAACTGGGAGAACCTCAGCAACTAATCCAAATGTATAGAACCAGCCTATAGTGGCAAAATCACCTATTACTGCAGCTCCAACCGTTTATTAACATATTACTCAGCCATGAATGTACTTCCTCTTTAAATTTTTAATAAGAAACTTAAAATCTTCACACACACAAATATTACATTGTAGCTTCTCTATATCGCCACCCAGAGAGAGCACACTCATCTGATTATATGTAAGCCTAATTAAAAAAAACAAAAACCATCCTCTAGCAGTGTGACTGGCATTCTATTACAATTGCAATTAAAAATAACAGATGAAGAATAGCAAATCAACATATGCTATTTTAATTATCTGCAAGCGTAAAACATGCAGAATCCGGAACTCTGGCTTATGTGACACTGTTTCCTTTTCCATCAGAAGAACTGATGATTAAGGCTTGATGCTAAAGACATCATCGAGCCCGGTCCTTCATGCTATGTGAGTAAAGATTGAATCTTAGCAATGATTTAATTTTAAATCTCAGTGGTTATGATAAAATAAGTAAAAATTTCAGAACAAAATCCTTTGGTTTAATCACTGAGGAGAAGCATGGTTCAGGTACCTCAAACCTGTGGCCAGTGGGCTGCATGCGGCTAGGACTAACTGTGAATGCAGCCCAATATAAAATTGTAAACCTCCTTAAAACACTATGAGAGTCTTCACAAGGTATTTTTCCTTATCTTGTCTGTGCAGTTCTTGAGCATGAACTTTGTAGATGACAACACAGTGCCACAATGTCACAAGGTTTTAGACACATCTGATGGTATCGAGGACTGCTGTCTCTTCTTCTCATGCCTGTCTTTGTCTGAAATGTTTTCCCAGAGAAGCTTTTTGGACTTTGCTTAGCAAAAGGCAGTACTGTCCAGGAAATTCCTTTGGATTTATCTTAAATGACCACTCCCTGCTGTTTCGCTTGCTTCTTAACCATAGCCTCTCCATCTCTGATTTCCTCTAGAATTTATATTCTGTGCAAGCAGGTTCCTCATCTGAATTGTCAGTGATTCTCTCCCTGGCTCATGCAGTGGATGGAGATGTCCACATTGTAGCAACTATTAGTAGGCAAACATTACAGAGCCATGGTTCCTTCTATGCACAGAGACATCTTTTCAGATTATTTGAGAGAATTCACATAGTTTCTGAAGCCAAATCAGGAATCTCAGGTTAGAGACATCAAAATAAACACATGTACACCTTTGGCCCTAGTGACTACTCTGTAAACATGAGTGAATGAATGAATTATGGAGACCACTCTAGATTGTGGAATACCATGTCAATATGTACATTATGCTATTCACATATTAATAAGACTCCAAACTGTAAGTTTCTTGGTTAACATATTGGAAATACATCTTCATTTTCCCAAAGGAAATATATCCCATCCTTTTTCTAAATCTGAGTCTTTCTCGAGGCATTCTAGAAACAAATATGTAGTACTTCCTTCACCTCCCATACCTGCATTTTGACTCTGTGTTGTTCAATTGTCTCAGTCATCTGCAGTGAGCATAATTATTTAGAGGGAATAAATATAAAATTTTGTTCATCATAGAACATTATTCTACCAGTATTCCAAAGGCCTTAGTCTGCCTACTTCATAGTTAAACTACATCATAGGTATTGTGGTGGTTTGAATATGCTTGGCCCTCAGGAAATGGCACTATTAGGATGTATGGCCTTATTGGAATAAATGTAGACTTGTTAGAGGAAATGTGTCACTGTGGATGTGGGGCTTTGACATCCAGACCCATCCTGGCTGCCCATCAAGACCCATCCAGTCTCCTGGCTGTCTTCAGATCAAGATGGAGAATTCTTAGCTCCTTTTCCAACATCATGTCTGCCTAGATGCTGTCATGCTTTTTGCCATAATGATAAGGGAGTAAACCTCTGAAACTGTAAGCCATCCCCAATTAAATGTTTGCCTTTATAAGAACTGCCTTAGTAATGTCTCGTCACAGCAAAGGAAACCCAAAGACAGGTATGCATGCATGGAGAAAAACAGTATGTAGAAAGTTCAGTACTATACATAGCTTGAGATAGCCCTGGGAGTCTTAGAACACATCTTTTCTAGATGAGGGTGACTGCTGTAGTTATTCTGCAGATTAAAGGTGGAACAAATGTGCCTATTCTTTTTCTCCTAAGCCAAGTGTTAAAAAGAACAATTATCAGTGCTCACTCCCACCAGTGGGTCTCTCTAGGGTAAGGAACAACAAATTTGGATGTGGGAAGACAAACAGATTAAGGGAGTGAAGGGGGTGGAATACAGGAGCTGTTGGCCACCTGGAAAATTCTTGTCCTCCCACTGTTTGAAAATATTGCCTAGATCTGTGCTTTAGTGCCTCTTTCTGAAATGACTTCCCTACATCAGATCTGAAACACTTACTGCCAACGCCACCTCCTCTTACCACATCCTTCCTTTAGTTTTGTAGATAATATTACTTTTTGGATCTATTACATTATTTATATTTCCTTCTACTAGGTTTTCATGCCTATAAATAAATTCTATAAGGCATCTTTGTCTCAGACCCTACTGTAGCTACTAGAAGAAAGATGTGCCTTTTACCTATCTGTGTTCAGCCCTGAATCTTCCTTTGCCAATGAAACTCCATTGGCCACATCTGTTTTGTAGAAGATCCCTTTATTTTTGGTGACGGGCAGCTATACTAGCTCCCAGCCTCTATCTACAGCTTACTGACCTGAACACTCTTGGTTCATAGAAATAAGTAAGCTTCAGAGACAAGTCAAAGAGGGAAAAATATGAGGCTGGGAAACACAGTATAGAGAAAAGTCACGTGGAATGTGGAGTAGAGTACATGAAATGTGTTGGGGGGTTGAAGATATGAACAAGAAAGGAATGTACAGATAAATGAGGTAGAATTTAGGGGAAAGATGAGGACCAGCGGAAGGTTCCACAGGGATAGAGTCATGGCCAAAGCGAGATGTCACACTGCTGTCTAGTCTTTGTTTAGTCTTCACTTTAAATCAAGTCTTTGAGAGGCTCCCATCTTCCCCAACCCAAGGTTTTTTCAAATCTGGTAACTTTTCTCAGGTCTCTGCTATTTGCAGTAGGTCAAGCTCCCTTCCTCTCTGCTAGAAGTTCCCAAGCACCTGCACTCTGTTGCACCTGTGCTCTATTGTACCTGTGCTCTGTTGCACCTGTGCTCCGCTACAGCTGCACTCTTATTGCACCTGTGCTCTGTTGCACCTGTGCTCTGTTGCACCTGTGCTCCGCTACAGCTGCACTCTTATTGCACCTGTGCTCTGCTGCACCTGTGCTCTGTTGCACCTGTGCTCCGCTACAGCTGCACTCTTATTGCACCTGTGCTCTGTTGCACCTGTGCTCCGCTACAGCTGCACTCTTATTGCACCTGTGCTCTGTTGCACCTGTGCTCTGTTGCACCTGTGCTCCGCTACAGCTGCATAGCTACAGACACTCCAAGCAAGGTAGAGGCTGAAGAACTCTCTCCACTCTGTGTAGTGATCTGTCTCCTTAGAAAGAAGGCACCTCTCCAAAAGTCTGAATGAGCAATGCATGGAATTAGTACTCTTAGGATAGTCTCGGCTTTGCTTTTCACTAAAAGAAAAAAAATATAAGAAGAGGGTCATAATACTAATTCTGTTTCTTTTTGTGCTAAAAGGGTATGCTTTCTTTAAAATATAGGGAAATACTTATTAAAAGAACATGTCATTCAACTAGAAGCCCATTGTTCTGTGCAATAGAAACTTAGCAAAGCTTTGATAAAAGATTAAGCTACCTCTATATCAACAAGTCCTATTATACTGGAGCCATACCAGAACACAATGTAACATATTGTGTAACATTTTGCCTGCCTCAGAAATCTTACTGCAAATCCTCAAATACAAAATAAATTAAAAAGGGATCCTTTAAAAATACCTTTTTCTAAAAGCATGGTCCTGTCTCATGAACACTGGAACAAAGCATAGCACCTGTCTTATGGTTAGTATTACTATACTAAAACAGCACTGAATGCAACTGGAGAGAGGGAAATCAAGGCAGAACCTCAAACAAGACAGGGACCTGGAGACAGTAACCTGGAGATAGGGACCTGGAGGCAGGAACTATTACTGAGGCCAGACCCTCCTCTATCAATTGCTAATTTTAAAAATACTCTACATGCTTGCTTAACAGTCAGATCTTATGGAGGTCTAGTCCCAATCAACGTTACCTTCTCTCAGATAACTCTAGTTTGTGTCAAACTGACATAAAACTTGCCTCACAGAACTCCCGCAGTTTGGTTATAGAACTGTTGCAACAGAAATAAGACCATAATTAGCATTCTTTGCTTCCAAGTAGATAATAAAAACCTCAGCCTTAAAAACAAACAAACAAATAAAGAGCAGAGAAGCATTATGCTTAAATTTCTTTTTTTCCAGGTTATTGTTCAAACAGGTCTCAAAAACAAGCATTACGAAGTGTTAGAGGAATTGTTTTAAAATGAATTTGCAAAATGCAACAAAGTGATTCGAATAATATATGAGCCCCAAGAGAAAGAACAGTCAGATCTGCATTTTAGTTCTAGCTGCTTTAAGTACTAGTTTTGTGTCCCTGGGCTAATTATTTACCCTCTCTGAGCCTGGGTGTCTCAGCATGTACAATGGAGCTAATGAGGCCTCCATGACATCTAGGATCTGACAGGGATGAAACACTAGGTTTTATTTGTTTGTTTGTGTGTGTGTGTGTGTGTGTGTGTGTGTGCATTTAGAGTGTGTTTTGTTTCATTAGAATTTCTTACTTTAGAACAAACAATGTAGATTCCCATGGTTTTGTGTGGCTTGATTTTGTAGTTCTTGATTTAATATAGGTGGTTAGAAAAGATTCTCCTTCTTTCTTATTCCTGCTGTAGAATTTACAGATAATTTATATCCAAATCCTTCATATTATAGTCCAGCGTGGTGGCTAGATCTTTTCATGTCTCAATAATTTTATATCAGTGTATACTTGTCTGACACACCTCTATTTAAAAACATATTATGCACTAAAATATGACTGTAAACTGGGTTGTTAGAATCGAGAATTCAGTTCTTTAGTGAATGGATTGCTCAAAATCAGTTAGATTCAGATATGGTATACAAATACCACTAAGCAAGTTTAGAGTCTTGAATATACATGCCACAAGGGCCAATGGTGAGGTGTCAAAAATGAGTTACACATACTGGATCAGCAGAGGAGACATCTTAGGCTATCTAGATTACTACAGTTGACCTAATACATATTATTTTATACACATGAATGTCATCCAGAACTTTCAAGATCCTCCATGTCTTCAGTTGTAAATTGTTTTTTTCCCCTAAGAGCTGTTCCTCAACGGAACTACCCAACTTCCTACAGTATAGACGTCTCAAACTACGGAGTTCTACTTTGTCAACCCATATGCTTCTTTCCTCCTAGCCATTGATCTCCAGTAGATAGAACTAAGAAGTTAAAAAAATCCAAACAAATCTCTGTAGTAGCCAATAGCTCCAAGACCCTTATGCAAGTTTTACTCATTTCAAAATACTACTTCTTGCCTACTGAAAATATCTAGCGGGTAGAATTGTAGGTAATCTAACAGACAGGAGACTATTGTATCCACATGGAGGAAAAACATGGTGAGTAACTAGCAAGGCGTTTTGTCTCATTGTGGGCTAGCCTTTACTAGGACTCCATCACACAAAGGACATCTGTGTTTCTGTGCTCCCTAGGCTTCCTCCCTATTTAAAGCTGGACATTTTAGTTCATTGGTTTGTCTCGAAGTAAATCCTTGTAGAGTGACTCTAGTCTTAGATTCAGCAGTTGGAATTTTGCTTTGGGGAAGCTGGACACATACACACACAGACACAGACAGAGAGAGAGAGAGAGAGAGAGAGAGAGAGAGAGAGAGAGAAAGGTGAACAGGACATTGAAATGAGGCTACTTAGATTTTGAGTCATCATGTTTTGTTTTGTTTACCCTTCTTTGCAGAGACGAAGTGAATTTATACTTGTATTTTAGCTAGACAGAAAACAAAAGGCAGAGCCTAATGAGTTAAAAAGTTTAGTTAGCAAAATAGGCACCAGACAACTCACTTTTCCTATAATTTGTAAAACAAATCATACACACACACACACACACACACACACACACAGAGAGAGAGAGAGAGAGAGAGAGAGAGAGAGAGAGAGAGAGAGAGCAACAGCATCTGCATGTTATGAGAATCCTGTAAAATGGAATGGCTATCATTGGTCAGTGGTTCCTTACTGATACAAATGGGTTTTAAGACTTGGTCTTAAGTAGATTTTGCTTTTACACTTTCTATTTTCACTTGGTGGTTTTCAGTTTGACCCTAGTTTGCTCTCTTTTGTGATCCCTTTCCTCTTATGCTCTTACTGTGGTTTGAATGAGAATAATCCCCATAGGCTAATATATTTGATGTTCAGTCCAGAGTAGGTGGATCTATTTGGGAAGGATTAGGAGGTGTGGACTGTTTGAGGAGGTATGTCAGTAGAGATGAGCTTTAGGATTTCAATCTTCCCTGGGCTTCCCAGTTAGCTTTAGCTTTCTTTGCCTTCTGCTAGTAGATCAGATGTTAAACTCTCAGCTACTGCTCCAGTGACATGCCTGCCTGCCACCATATTCCTTGCCATGATGGCCATGGACTCCAGTCCTCTGAAACTAATCTCCTAATATACTCATATTTATATAAGTTACCTTGGTCATGGTGTCTCTTCACAGAAACAGAAAAGTCACTAGGCAGTTCTTGAACTTTGATGGCTTTTGGGGCTCAGTAACTTAAGCAATATTCATACCACAAACTTTGTTAGAAAGAAAAAGCATATCTGAACCCAGAGCCTCATACATGCTAAGCAGATGTTCTATTGTGTGAACCACAGTCAGGCACTGTCTTCTTATAATGGGCTGTTGACTACTTCTAAGCCTTCAAAGCCTAAGATATGTGAGTGACTCTGCATAGCTATACATTTCTATGCATTTCAAATGCCTCTTGTACTTCAGACATGTACAGCTAATAGCCTTTGACATATGCTTCACAGATTATCAGACTCAATTAGGGTACACACACACACACACACACACACACACACACACACACAAATCCTGTCTTCCTCATTAGCCATATGCTTGCTACATTTTCTACCTTGTTGAGTATAATCCCCATCTAGTCCCTGTTCATAGAGCTGGAAACTTAGAAAGCAGCCTCACTGCCTTCCTTTCCTCTTCATCCAACATCAAAGCATGTTGGCTTTCCACCATCGTGTCAGTTCTTGTGGGCCTCCAGTTCTAAGTGTTGGCATTCCATCACTTTACACTCCATTTAATAACATTTAAAAGAGGGCCCCTCAACCAGCTGCATGTTAGATATCATCTAGGGGAGACTTTTTAAAAACCCTAATGCTTGCACACCATGCTAAGAAACTGTGATTTAATTAGTCTGTGAAGGGGTCAGTCGTGGATAGTGCTAAAAATGTTTCCCAGACAATTCTAATGAGCAGAGCACTGTGCATTAGAAGCTATCCACCCCTCACCATGATGCCACAATTTATACCTGATCAGAAAGACCTCTCACAGTTTGCTCCATGTCTTTTTTTTTTTCAGCTCTGGCTATGCCTTCCATCTCCCATTCCACACTGACAGGATATCAGACAGTTTAATGCCCATGGCTTAGGTCACTTTGCTCTTCCTTTAAGGTTTCACTCCTTCTGCCTATGATATTCGTCTTTTTTCCCACCTTACTTAGATCATCGTAACTGCTTTTCCTTACCAAAGGAAAATACTTCCTCAGTGTTATCCCAACCAGCCTACCATAGGGATATTCTCTTCAATATTAACAACAATCTCTTTGCTAGGAAGTTTACTTTTGGATGTGTAGGGACTATATATTTCTTGTCTAAATAGTTTTTTGACATAGCAGTTTATTTGTCTTTCTTCCTAAGTTATGTGAATATTTTTAGGGATATATAAAAATAAACTATAACCTTAAATTAATTTACTTAGAAATAAAAATATTTGTATCACTTTATGATTTATAACATTTTTTCATACTTTTCTGTATCTGGTCTTTGCTACATTTTGGGTTTTTTCTCCACCCTTTATACCATCCACATCTAGTTTTACCACCTATCACTAGATAGGAGAGAAAGAAGAATAGAGGGAGAGAGATATCCCTGAATCCATTTCTTTCCTCTTGTTTCTTCTTTGAGTATAACTACTAACAAACTGCAACGACTACCACCACCCCCATTAATGATATAAAACCACTTACCTAGAGTATCAGGGCCCTACCATTTATATACCTTCTGAAAAGTTCTCAGAATTTCAAATGTCACACAACTGCAGAAATTATCTGCAGCTGGCAAAACCATGTCTCTGCTGGAGCGTGTGGCCAATCATACTCACCGGCTGCAGATAGTCTGAAGCAGCCCCCATATTCCCGCACATGGGATTAAAGCGAAAACACATTCTTACAGTATTTCTGCATTTTTTAAAAGAACAAAATTCCAGAATTGTCACTACACTTTTCAAATTTACTTCATCAGCTTCTAATATACACTCTTCGTACTACACTACAAGAAAATACAATTACTAGTGATGGAGACATTTTTCCCAAAGCAAAATTACAAATTTCCTGACTTCATTATTTTCCATTTAAGTTTTCATAGACAAACCATAAGGAGCATATATTGGAGACGTAAGAACAATTTCACAGTCGGACTTTTTTCTTACGTGATAAGTTGCCAAATGACAAGTTATAAGACATAAGAAGTTGAGCAAGATGATAGTAGACAATAGTGATGACTTTCAAAATGGGGACAAACACATGACTCCATTTTGAAAAAGGCAGCCCTTAGTAGACAACAACAATGACCTCATAACATGGGGACCAATACCTACTCAGCCTTCACAAATGCAGCCCTCAGAAGAGAGATGATGCTCTGAACATTATTTCAGTCATTTGTACTGCTAGTTCTATATTTCTTCCCAGGATTTCTAGTCTAGAAGTGAATTTCATGTTGTCTTTCAGAAAGTCTAAGCCCTGTAGTAACCTGGTCATGGATTTTTCAGGCTGGACAATGACAACTTACAGTGTCATTCAACAGCAGGCAAACAGGACTACATGCCATAGGCTGAAAGCACTCACTCCAATGATGCAGCAAGGTGTATCCCACTGTTAAGGGTTCACTCATGTAACTTAGATAACATGTTACTCATCAAATGCTTGCGCTAACTTTTCCCAAAGAACCACACTATTAAGAATACTGCAACCAGAGACTACAAATTGTGAGTGCAATGAACATTACCTTTTAACTTGACCCACAGTAACTTGTCATATAAAATTTGTCATTTCCCTTTTAATCACTAGGAGTGGATTTTTTCGCACCTTTAAGATGAGAATTTGAGGGGTTATCAGCAACTGTGTAGACAAGAGCTGTCTTGTTATCTGTCTAAACACTCAATACTCTTAAAAGAGTGAGAAGTTATCCAAAGCATTAAGCATTGGGTTTTATTTCTGGTTATAGATGTCTCTGCTGCTCTGCGTGTGAAACTGTTATCTGGGAATCTCAGAGAGAAAGAACAGGAGACAGAATGGTCCATACAACATTAGAACATTAAATTACTGCTTTCATTTCTTAATTTTCATGGCATGGCAGATTTTCAGTTTCATGAAACAAAATTGAAAAGAACTCCAAATCAAAGGAAAAAGGTCCTTCAGTAGACATGAAAGTTTTGAGGTGGTGTGATGCCCAGTAACAAGTTCTCAGAAGTCCACAGGATGGAAAGAAGGTGAGAGCAGTAGTTCTCAAGGGCAACTAGGGTGTATTGTCATTGAAAGTGATGATTACTTTGAGGTAGTCCTTTCAAAGCAAACTTACAGAGTTAAAAGTAGCAAATACTGTCAATGCAGTATCAACAGCTAGAAAATAAAAAGGGATAAGACAGTTGGAGAATAGAAGGATAGCGAATATTATCCAAGCACTTGATTCGAGGAAGACATTGATCTAGGCTTTACATGTGCAACATTTTATTTAAAACGCAAAACAAATCTAGAAATAAAATGATCTTGTGGATAACTATGAATGCCAAAGTTTGGAGATTGGTGTGTGTCTTAGTTAGGGTTTTGCTGCTGTGAACAGACATTATGACCAAGGCAACTCTTCTAAGGACAACATTTAATTGGGGCTGGCTTAGAGGTTCAGAGGTTCAGTCCATTATCATCAAGGTGGGAACATGACAACAACCCAGGTAGGCATGGTGCAGGAGAAGCTGAAAGTTCTACATCTTTATCTGAAGGTTGCTAGCAGAATAGTGACTTCCAAGAAGCTAGGATGAGGGTCTTAAAGCCCACACCCACAGTGACACACCTACTCTAACAAGGCCACACCTACTCAAACAGGGCCACACCTTCTAATAGTGCCACTCCCTGGGTCAATCATACACAAACCATGACAGTGTGTGTTTCACCTGTGGAAAGGGAAGGGACTGAGATAGAGGGCAGGCTATTGACTTGCTTGTGTGCCTTGTGCCGATGTCCAGGATTCAGATGTCTGAATGATAAGGTGGGTATTTTCGGAGAGTTAATTGTCTACTTGATAGAGTTGAGAAGTTATATAAGAATCATTAAACACACCTTTGCATCCGTGATGGCATCTTCACAAAGACAGTGCAGTCCAGTCCAATAAGCAGATTGTCCTATGAAGGATGCATACTATGATGCAGTTATTGGGAGATGGTAAAAGGTAGGTGGTGGAACCTGGTGAAGGTATTTAAGTAACTGAGGACATAGTCTTAGGGGCTGTATCTTTCCCTCATTTCGCTTGTGTTCTTCCCTTCTGCTCTTTGCCCTCCATAGTGAGAAACCATCCATACTCTCACAGCCATGACACTTCTGAAAACTTGAGCCAAAATGAAAACTTCCTTCCTTTTAATTGTTTCCTTAGGTATTTTGGTTACTGCAATGAGAAACGTAACTGACAGTAGCATGTAAAGCAGACCAGTGGGTAAGCTGTGCCATCAAAGTGTCTTAGTTAAGGTGCATTGCTGTAAAGAGACACTGTGATCATGGCTACGCTTATAAAGAAAAACATTTATTTGGGACTGGATTATAGTTCAAAAGTTTAGCCCATTATCCTCCTGGTGAGAAACATGGCAATGTGCAGGCAGACACAGTGCAGGAGAAGGAGCTGAGAGTTCTACATCTTGATCCACAGGTAGCAGAAGTGACTCACATTGGGCTTAGCTTGAGCATATGAGATCTCAAAGCCCACCTGAATAGTGACACTTCTTCCAACAAAGCTATACCTATTCCAACTAGGCCATACTTCCTAACAGTGGCACTCCCCAAGGGCCAGGCATTCAAACACATGAGTCTATGGGGGCCATTCCTATTCAAACCACCAAAGTGTCCCTGATTCAGCTGATTGAGGGGATACAGAACCCCTTATTCAGCCAGTTATTCTCAATTTAGAAATGTGACCTTGGAGCTACACCTCTACTCTCATCCCCATACCAAGGATTTTGAAGACAAGTGTCTGGGTTTCTGCTTTGTAGAACCGGCAATTAGTTACATGTAATCAACTGTTCAGCAAGCACATTTGAGGATGCAGCAGGTCTAATGGTGCCTGTTTGAAGCTTCTGAGTTAATAGTGACTGGTGTCTTCATGAGCAGAAAAGAAAGCAACTATCCCATGCAATACTTACTAAACTCCAAATACTAACTCCTTATGTTTAGTGAGATTCCAAGCCCATTAAAACAGAGGCAATGCAATTTGATATTTGTAATATAGAAAAAGTGAGTGGCAATTGTAAATTTGCTGCTTCACTCTACTAACACGACAGGATAATCTTTGCATAAGAGAGTTCAGTGTAGGCTATGATGAACCATGGTTTCCCACTCAAGTCATGGACAGATCAGTATTATTTCAGAGTCAGGGCTAGAGCAAAATCAGGGCTTCTGGTTCATTGTCAGATGGACCTGATTTAGTCGGCTATGCTTGGTAGAAGAAAGAGATTATCCCACAGAGACACTGGAAACAATTTCATCTAATTAAAACACGGATCACCCACACAGAAGCTGCCAGGGTTGAGGCAGATTACTTGGCCCACGCTATTCCAGATGTGCACTCGGCTGGGAACACAAAACAAAAGCAAATGATCATTAGTTCTCTTTACTCTGTTTCCCTTTCTAGCAATTTCGATTTTGAAGACTTCTATTCATAACCTTAGAGTTGAGAAAAGCCTATGGCTTATCCAGACAACTCTGAAGAAGCACAGAGAACAGCTGAAATGAAGATGTGAATTTTCTCCATCATAGTAGAACCTAGATTTAAAATCCTTAAAAATAAATGTCGTCTACATGTAAGAGCCCAACTCAAAGTTAATCTCTACTGGCAAAGTCTGTCTGTGTTGGTGATGTATCATATATCTGTAGCATTCCTACTATAGACTCATTTCATTTTACACGCTAAAGGAACTTTCCACAAAGTTAGCCACAGAGATTCTCTGTAAGCAAGCTCGATTTCCCCATGGACTTCATTACACAACTACAGCTTTGTATCCATGGTGGGGCAGTGGGGATGAGAGGTATAGGATGAACCAGACTAATGGAACTAAATATTGTGGCAAGCAAAAAACAATAAGTATAAATGATTGCCAAGCTCATATGAACTGCAAAAATATCAAATTTCCTTTTGAATGAGAACAAATAGCTGTACTACTTTTTTACTCTCCCTCAACTATATAGTCTTATATATGTGATTTTCATTCTATATACATTTCTTAAAGTATATCTGTTGCCTCCATCTCTGCAGAATAGAAACAGGGATGCAGGAGACCTAAGTCCTCAGCTCATTCATTAAGCCCTAGCTATATGTTCAAAGCCTTTAAATGAAACAAGGTTAAGAAGAAAGACCTCTGAAAAATTTCAAAACCAATAATTCATTTCCAGGCAGTTACTGGAACCTGCTTTCTTTCTATCAGAATGTTTTGTGACATTAAGTGAGATTAACACTGTGCTGCCTTGTTTTTAGCTTTCTATCATGATTTGAATATGCTTGGCCCAGGGAGTGGCACTATTTGGAGGTATTGTGTGGTCTTCTTGGAGGAAGCGTGTCAATGTGGGTGTGGGCTTTAAGACCCTCATCCAAGCTGCCTGGAAGTCAATATTCTCCTAGCAGCCTTCAGATGAAGCTGTAGAACTCTCAGCTCTTTTTGTACCATGCCTGCCTGGACGCTGCCATGCTTCCACCTTGATGATAATGGACTGAAACTCTGAACCTGTAAGCCAGTCCCACTTATGTTGTCCTTAGAAGAGTTGCCTTGGTCATGGTGTCTGTTCACAGCAGTAAAATCCTAAGACACTTTCTCATTCAGAATTCTAAATATTCGTCTTCAAAAGTGATGACTCCCAATTTACTGTCTCATGGACTTTAGGAGGTAAACATCAACAGAGCAGACAAGATGGCAGAACTACTAAGCAGTTATGACATAGAAGAGAGACCTACAGCTGTTTGCTCTAAATAAGGAAATCATAGAATAGTGATAGTCAGAAGGAACATTTCAATGGTGATGTCTAAACCTTTGAAAGTCATTCCTGGTTTGCAAATTATTGGGATTTCCAGAAACAAACTCATTCTACAGTCTAACACAAAATTTCTTCAGTGTGTCTAATGAGACTGAACAGTATGGAATTTTTTGGTCTAATTAACTTTTTAGAAGAATGTATATTTATTAGGAAGGTATTTGGAAATCATGTCCAAGAAATGTAAAGAATTTAATTGAAACAAAATCAAATTACCATCAAGTTTTAAAAAATGATCAACAAAAGGGATCATTATATTTTGGGGAAAGATAAACTTTATTTAAATTTTACTATGCTAAGTTTTCAATTGAGTAAGAAATTAATCAATATTTTAACCTGTTCATATTTTATCATGATTTTCTTCAACTTCAATCAATGTGTAGACACATTTTTATAAATCTAGGTATGATATCAATACTGTGAAATCAGTTCCCCAGTCTCTAGCTATGAATTATAAAATAAACACAGTATTAGTAGGAAATAGAAAACCTTGATCATATGATCTGAGCTTCTGAGGATGTAGGTAACGGTTGTAGGATAGGCAAAGTTTGATCCTGTTTCTCTCAAGCTGGGAGTAACATCCATAGCTTCCTTTATGTGCTCAAGTGAAACATTGACAAGTTCTGATCCCAATCATGCATTAAAATGTGGCATCTTTCTTTAAATTATCCCTTTTGCTTCTAAAATATTGCATACGGGTCCCTTTATGTTACAGTATAAAGCTGCTAAATGGCAATAAATTTGCATGAATGACAAAGATCCAGCTATAAGAATGCATACTGCAGAAATATATAACACTAAACACTGAAAATCGACTAGTATTGAAAACATACGATAAAGTTATACCTATATAAACACTGACAAAGATAAGCTATATTTTAAAGAGTATAATCTTTAGTATGAGAAAATATCTATGATATAGTATTTGCAAAGCAATCAAGTCACAAAACAGTGTACACTATAGGGAGATATACTCCAAGGGGCTGAGTGCTTCCCTAGCAGGTAAAATCACGTACATATAAGTCTTTATGCTCTTTTTGTATGTAAGACATTTCCCAGGTTTTCAAAACTAAAACGTTTTCATTGAAAAAAATGTAAATAATATGTACCATTTCATTAAAGAGGTAAAAATTAGTAAGTTTTTCATGAGTAACAACAGAACAACTTGTCCACTGCACTGATACAACACAAGCAGCTTTGGGGAAAAGCTACCATTCTTGAGTCCTCAAGAGCCTTTTCAGGCAATGTCGCCATGACTTTGAATGCCTCCCCAGGAAAGGGACTATTACTATTGCTGTTATTATTAGTCCCGTGTATCTGTAAACCAGAACCTCTCGAAGAATCCAGCTAATATTGGCCCATTATTTTTAGATCTGAAGGACTTGAAGTCATTCAGTGTGAGAAATAAAAGGTGTCCTCAGAAAGATCTCTAAAGGTTCAGGAGGCATTCCTTGTAAACTGTAACAGGATATGAATGATAAAATTCACAGAACCATAATATATGGCTGCTCCATATTCCTCATTGTATGCTGACCTCTTGGGTTTCATGTACACATTTTAATGAAGAGTAGGCCCTGGTTTAGCTCTTATTTCTTTTTTCCCTTTTTGAGAAAGTCTACTTTAATGAAATAAGTTTAAAATACTTTTTAAAACTTGAAAACAGGTAGTTTTCCAAAACTTCATGTGATACTGAAAAAAAGAAATCCAACCAATTCTAAAATTGTCCTCTTATGAATGAAGAGTCCATTAAGGAAAATCTATCGCCTGTCTCTCACAAATAACAAGCAGCTCCCTAAAGCAGCTCTGTTCAGTCCAATCCAGATGTTACTCACCACTCGAGGTTCCTGACTTTTCTCATCTGCCTCAGCAGCTACGTAATGAGCCTTGCCGCTCTAGTCTGTCAGTAGTCCTCTCAATCAATTCCCCAGAGCCACCAGATAAACTATCCTACAATAGAACTCAGCTATGTCACCCTGCTTGTCAGCCCTTAATGGCTCTCTGTTTTCTATTAAACAAAACTGAAATTTCAGAGCAAGACAGATGGGGCCAACCGGGCTACCATTTCCAGCCTGTCATGCACAGCATTGCTCTAATTCTGGCCCCTGGGCCAGCAGCAGCAGCAGCACCTGAGAACTCATTAAGAATTGGAATTCTCTGAGTAGGATAAAACAAATGAGTGTGTGTGGGAGGGAGTTAAAGAAAAGCACAAGGAATACATAGATACAGAGACACAGGCAGTCACACACACCCAGAAATCCCTTAAAGACACAAAATTGGAAACTATAATACATAAGCAACAGACTTGTAGGGTTAAAAATGTGCCCAGACAAAACATTATGAGACAAAACTAATCCTCCCCAAACAACCTCATTTTGTTTTGGTCATCTACAGTTGGGCGTGGGGCCTCCCCGTAAGTGTAGTTTATATACCAAGAGAGACTCCGTTGAAGACAACTAATTGTTTTCATTCCAAGAAGTAATAAATTAAAGATAGCTTCTAGATTAGGGATAGGAGCATGTGTCTACTTCCAGTCTCTGAGCTGGAACCCCATCTGGGTTAGTCCTGTGCAGGGCCTGTACATGGTGCTACAGTCTGAGTGTGTGTGTACGTGTGTGTGTGTACGTGTGTGTGTGTGTGTGTGTACTATTATATCTTGGTGGTCTTGTTTTCTTTGGTATCTTCTATGCACTCTTGCTTTTGCAGTCTTTCCATTCACAGAGGGCTTTGGCAGTGTTTCCTGAGCCCAGAGGGTAGGGATTTGATACTGATATCCCATTTAGTACTGTGGGTTCCAAGGTCTCTCACTCTGTTGGTTTTCTAATGAGAGAGAGCAAGAAAGTGTGGATTTGGGTGGGTGGGGAGAAACTGGAAAGAGTTGAGGGAGGAGAAACTATCATCAGAGCATATTTTATGAAAGAAATTTTAATAAAAATAAATTTCAAATTCTCAGAGGATACAGGATGATGAGCCCAAACCTCTAGGAGGCAGCACCTTGAAAGATGTGCTATTTATTAGCCAGCCTCTTAAATGATTCTGATGTACGATTAAATTTGAGAATGTTCATTAGATTGTCATCCCTTTAAACACAAGCCAGAGTATCAACACATTCCCTAGCTATTCATTCCCCAGCTGGAATTCCAGGTGATGGAAAATTAATGATCCTTCCATCCCTTACCTACTATTAATCCAACTTTCTCTGGTTTCCTAAGCCAGAAGTGATCACCTTGTTCTTTGATAAGGCACTTAAACAATTTTGTTTTTCAAATAAGCTATTTGCATAGTCACTGTGTCCTCTGATAGAGTGTGAACCCTTTGAGGACTATGTCATTTGCCCAAACTACAGGGCCATATGTTTGTTGAACAACTACTCATTAGCATTCAGCTCTGGCAGATTACATGGGACAACATATAGAACATCTTGTGAAGTATGGATGTCAGGAAGCAAGGAGTGAGTATTTATTATTATTTCTTGGGCCAGTGAGATGCTCTATGAGTATAGGTTCTTGTACCACATACTTGGTGATTTGGATTGCAGCCATGGAACTCACATACAGATAGATGAAGAGACTCTCCTTCAGGAAGTTGTTCTCTGATCTCTCTTTACAAGTGTAAGTGACACATGTACACTATACATACATCATATGCATACACAGTAATAAATTTGTAAAAATCACCTAGTGTTAATATGAGATTTATGTTTTATTAGAAGCTCTCTATTTTACCTGGTAATCCTAATATACCAGTATTACTCTGTCTCTATCTAGATTTAGTTTCGTGTGGCTTCCTTTTCTGGGAAATTATGCAGAAAGATCCTATATATGCAAAGAAACATTTTCCTTTGGAATATCACTTGGGAAACACCTGAACTTATTCACCAATATTGAAGTATTACAAGTATACTTGTACTTTTGTAATTACATTAAAATGCTCTTATTATTTTACAGGAAAACTAGTCCTGCTATCTGAAAATTATGTGATTAAAATATCAATATATACAAACTCATTTTAACAAGATATCTATTTTCACAGCTTAAGTAATTTTCAATACAGACTCCTGCACTATTTGACTTTTAAAGAGTAAAGATGGAATACTTGCCATCAGTTAAAACTTTTTAAAATTACTCTTATGGATTAACAGGGCAATTCCCAAATAAGCTCAAAAATGTTCAATAGAACCCTCTGGATTAAATATATAACCTCCGTGATAGTATAGTAGAGAGAATATTAAAGAGATGTGTCAAGTCTGAGTCTCTTTGATTTTTTTGAACGTACCATTTCCTTAAAATCACTTTCTCAAGGTTCCAAACTGACATTTCATGTACCCATGCCACCAAATGCTAACTCTAAGATATTAAATTCATATTGCTATGGTTTCTTCTCATAAACTTCTATAGATGGCAAAATACAGGAGTCATGGCTCAGCTAATAACATTCACCTCATTTTCCATAGAACAGAATGATACAAATATATATGTATATAAAGTATCCATGTGATGTTCCATGTGTGTGTACATATACACTGTCTTTTCGTAACCTGTGATGCCTTGAAACTGAGAGTTGCTCTATATATTAAGAAACAGACTTACCCAGAACATGCTACATAATAATGGAAATCAGAGAAGCCCCAGTTACAGTGCATAGTACTGGGTCATTTTCTACATCTTGGTAGTTAAAAAGGAATACATTTAACTATCATCTAAACTCAGCCTTCAAATATTTTAATGGATAATGTGCTGATGCTGGTGAGATATACCAGGTTCAGGGCTGTTTAGCACTTGTGTAGCCTTTCCTAATATCATGTGCGTGAACAAGGTGGAGGCTCCAGTCATGGACACTGTTAGTTCCTTAAGAAAATAATGAATGAATAAGGGATGAAGATTATATGAAACTAGATTTTACTTTAGAACTTTTGGAATTTAGAAACTGATTGCCTAGGATGTTTCCATATCAGTGTTTAGGTCTTTGGGGTTGTTCAAGCTCGCTGGTCCAAATGGTGTGTCACCAGGGACAACTGGGGTCTTATAGAATAATGACAAATACATGTGACACTCTAAGAGGAAATTTAAATTCACAGTATCTAAAGGAGTTCAGTATCCTGTACATCTTTTAACTTTGCAAAAAATATTCCAGAAAGTTACTCTGTGACTGATATTATGAGCTTCAGAATTTATCCTTTCATAAATCAACAGAAATTTAAAGTAAGTATAACTCCTTTCCCTATATCAATTGGCTATACTAATGAAATACCTTCAATCCACATTTTTCATAAAAGATTTTTATGTGCAGGAGCTTTTGGGTAGGAGAGTAAATCAGGCCAATGAGATGGCTTTAAGATATATAATGCTAAGCTAACACATGAGTTCAATTCCCTCTGGAGACCCACATAGTGAAAAGAGAGAACTGATTCCTGCAAGCTGTCTTGTGTCATCCATAGATGTGTCTTAGCATATGCATACCCCTCACACAAAACAAACAAATACATGATTAAAAAATTTATGAAGGTAAAGGACTAAATCCTCTTGAATTGCATGCATACACTCATACAGAGTCATTCCTCTACATGCCTCTACACTTCATTGTTGTTTGAATGAAACATTCTATGAAAAAGAAACAAATTAGCAAGATGTAAGAGTTTTTAGAAGACTTACCAAAAGAATGAATTTTGGAAACAACTTAGGGGCTGGGAAGATAATGGGTCAATCCTTAAAGTATTTGCTGGAAAAGATTGAGGACCACAGTTTGATTACATTCACCCAAGTAAAAAGTTCACTGTGGTGGTAGGGCTTGTAATTTCTGTCTTGAGTGGGAAGGCAGAGACAGGAGGCTCTCTGGGGCTTACTGGCCCTGTCTCAAAAAATAAGATGTCAATCAATTTAACTAGCTTGGTGGGTAAAAGGGTTTATTGCTGAGACTGATGTCTTAAGCATAAGCCCCAGGACTTTTGCAATGGAAAAAGAGAATAGACTCCTGCAAGTTGTCTTCTTACCTTCAGACTGAAAGACAGACAGACAGACAGACAGACAGACAGACAAGGAACAGTACTACAGCTTCACTCCTCCCCCAAAATACACACACACACACACACACACACACACACACACACACACACACATCTCATGCACTCATACATACAGAGGCACAAAGGCAATTTTGTCAAGATTTGAGATTCTAATTAAACACTTCAGTAAGTCTGTTTCCAAATATTCATTTTAGGCTTCAATTTAAAAGACTATTTGGTAGATATTAATGTCTTTTTTTGCACTGCTTGGGGAGTCCTTAGACTTCTGTTTCCTAACACAGCAAGAAGATCCCAGCCTGTAAAACACATACAAGCATTTACCTTTTTAAAAACTATATAATTTTATTTCTAAAGATTTAAATAACTACACCATATAGAACTAAAGCTAGGGTCAAATGTAACAATTTCTATGCCTTAAAAACTATTGGGTAAAAAAGTTCTACCCATGAAGTCTCAACCATATGGTCATCTGAACAAGAACATAACAAAGACATTACCAGGTCATACCAATAAGGGTGACTGAACTCACATAAGCACTTAGCCCTTGATAAAGAGCTACACGTTACTAGGAGAGGCAGAATGGGATTCTCCAGGGATGAGCTTCTTAATGGGTTACCCTAAGCTAGCTCTCTCTCTCTCTCTCTCTCTCTCTCTCTCTCTCTCTCTCTCTCTC
>NW_021604599.1:1187817-1198322 GCF_004785775.1 Grammomys surdaster | reverse complement strand
CTCTCTCTCTCTCTCTCTCTCTCTCTCTCTCTCTCTCTCTCTCTCTCTGTGTGTGTGTGTGTGTGTGTGTGTGTGTAATAATTAAAGAAATCAAAGCCAATAATTTGAAACTGGTTGGAAAGGATCCATGAGGAGTTAGAAGAGAGGAAGGGATAAGGGGTAGAAATAATATAAACACTATATATATGAAATTCTCAAAATTTTACATTTATTTTACTATTTTATGTATATGTGTGCTTTATGTGCACATATGTATGTTTACCAGGTGTATACCTGGTGCCCACAGAGTTCAGAAGAAGGTGTTGGATACCCTGGTATTCAAAGGACTGTGAGCCTCCACGTGGATACTGGGAATGGAATCCAGGTCTTCTGGAAAACCAACAAGTGTTTTTAACTGTTAACTTGACTCTCCAGATCCAGAGCAAAAGTTTTTTAATTAAAAAAACCCACATATGGACATAAACCTTTGACTGTATTGAATACACACATTCACATAGCATTTCTAGAACCCTAAATAAATCAAGAATGTATAGAATCAACAAAACTTAGTTTCCTTTGATGGTCTCCTAATGTAATCTCATCATCTTCTAGGAAATATGCTAGAGAATGACATTTTACACCGAGAACTGGAGACTATCTAAAGAGAGGCTTAATTTTCACAGCTATAAATAATATCAAAGTTCATCCACCTACACAGCTGGCACACATTTCCTCTTTCAGACAATGCAACAGCCATTTTTGGAACCCTACTAACACAAAGCTGGAGTCTTCCTACTATGGAAAAACTCAGAGATTTTAGAGAAGACATATATCTCCTGTGATGTGTAGGGTTAAATTACCAAGAGAGCAGAGTTTCTCCATTTTTAATGACAATTTGGGAGTAAAGCAACATTTTACTCACATGAGTCCTTGGTTATGGTGACAGTGCTAAGCAGTAGAGTTGCTCAAGTTAGGACATTATGTTTATACTTCATAGAGATCTAAATAGAAAGAACAGCTAGGGATATAAGGGTGCTTTCTTTCCATATGAAAAGGGGTTGTTTCTCTTTTCAGATTCTTTGCCTTCATATTGCTTGGCTTTGCCCTGCTCTGGAATACCCCTGGTCCCTTTATGTAAGTTGTCCTCTGTCTTCTGTGTTTTGCTATGGTAGAGTCTCAACCACTGAGACCTCATTTAATTACCCATAAAGCCAAATCAAAGGTAACAGCTGTCCTGATACTCTAAGCTGGGCGAAGACCAATTAATGAACTGCAAAGGTCAAAGCTTATCATCAGTTACTAAAGGAGAAGGTTAAAATACACTACCCATGGAAAGGAAAGGAAAGCCTAAAATCTTAGGATGTGAAAAATATGGCACATGAGGGGTATCAATTCAGTTCAGGAAAATATAGAAATGGAAGTGGATTCTCCAACATGTGTCAGAGAAATGATAAATTGAAATATAGAAAAATTTTGTGATATCTTTTCAGCCAAGATGAGTGTCTTCCTTTGGAATGAAAGCATGATCTCAAATACTGTACTATTGATTGTTGTTTAGACTAGAAAATAATTACATCTCAAATTCCTCAACAATGGTGATATATGACTGAGTTGTTGGAATGTGATACAATGATAAAACCACTAAAGGGAGATACGAGCATAGAAACCAGGAGGCAAGGTTTAGTCCTCCTTACATTTTCTCCAGGGATAAAGGCAGTTCCCAAAGCAACACTTTCCCAAGGATTTCCATCTGACATTATGGATAGAGCTCATTAGGGCAGGGTCTAGCAGACTGATGGCTAAGACATAGAAGCAGATACTGATCTAATTAAGGAGAACAGATCACACACATGTAAGACATGAAAGAATAAAGGGAACTACGAAAGGAGGAAGAAGTCTAAAGGGAAAAGGATGGGGTGATGGGGTGTCCATCACGAAAGCAGAAGGAGATATTTGAAGGAGGAATGAGACTGACAAAATGAGGAAGAGACATTAGAGGTCAAACTATGATGATGTGTAGGTGTGAAAATGCCACATCACTGAGAATTAACAACAGAAGAAAAGAACAAACATAGAGAAACTTCACTATTTACAAGAGACTTTTTATTGCGAACAACAGATATGTTCAGGGGCTAAGTTAAGGAGAATGAAGAGATTCTGGAGCAAGAGAGTGGGTTGGCGTTTCCAATTGTCAGAGCTGTCAAAGCACACACCAGGGTCTTAACAAAAGTATTTGATGAAAATATCATGGGACACTAAGCTTTATGCCAAGGAGTGGCTGGTGAGTGGCTTGCAAATCACATGTTATTTATATATGTGGAACCAATATGTTATGTTTTAAATGGACTTACTAGTATTAATACTAATACTAATAATTTTATGTTCTTTCAAAAAAATTCAACCCAGAATGTTCTGACAATGTTGACTAAAATTTTCTGAATGCAATGATCTTGTTGAGCTGACTAGCCATGATTGCCTTTACAGAGACACTGTTGCAGCCACCTCCAACTTCATTCATATACTTTCTGTGTTAGGTCCCATAGACATTTGAATATTCAACCCTGCCTTAGAGAACGGTGAGGATCAAAAGAAATCACCAACATTATTGTATCTTTATAATAAGTGGTCAAGGAATATGTTACTGAAACATTCTTTGCATTGGACCAAACACAAATGAGACAAACCTCAGCATGAATAAAGTCAATTTAGACAAAATGAACGGTAGACTTGAGAGATTTTCTTGATTGTATACATGATAGATTTGTTTCAACTGTCAAACTCTACCCTTTGCCTGAAATTGCAACTGGTTGAGATCATGTTTGGCAAAAACTGTAGTGCGAGTTTGAGACATGCACTTTTTCCTGGCAATCATTTCACAATATGCTAAACAGAATTGATGTGGAGAAAGGCAGACATTTGCTTTTGGCTCCAGGAATATCTTACAATTTAGCAGTGTTGCAATCCACAATTTTCTAGATTTAATTTAACAAACCTTAAAAAAAAAGTCTTAATCTTTGTCTGTGAAATCTGATGATCCATTGAGGACAATATTAAAACCTTGGCTAGGGAAGAGAGTATCACAATAATGGCCTGCTCAGCCATTTCAGGATACTGTGCATTTGTATTTAATAATATATGCTTTGGGGAGCCCAACAGAAAGTGCTTTATCTTTCTCTTTGAAATGGCTTGGGAAATGTTCCAACCCCTTGAAAATTTGCTGAGGAACGCTTGCCATATCGTGCTTACATATGCTTGTTTGAATTATGACATATTTTATAAACTTGAGAGTTTTAAAGAACAAATAGCATCCTTTTTATCAACCAGGAAACCAGGCTTAAAATGCTTTGACTTGTTCACTGGTGTAATTGCTAGAATTTTCATTCTAAATTCTCTCCCTTATAAAAGAAAGCAAATTGAGTTTAGGATGGCTAAGGGTCATCTAAGCCATTTTCAAAATGTATGTAATTTATCGGTCACAAAATATTTAGGCCTTGATCAGCTAAGGATCTTCACAACACACTGGTTTTTGGATATGGTGTCTGCTCTCAATCCCCAGTCATAATCATGAGAAGAACAGATCCTTGATGGTTCAACCCCGGGTAGTGACGTTCCCTACAGAGATGGACACGGAGCAGAAGATTGGAGCAATATTTTCCAGCACATGCAATGTTTGTGGACATGTCTTCTAAAGCACCATATTTTCCAGCCATTGCTCCTTCTCTGAAAAGTACCATATGTAGCAAGATACAAATTAGCATGCACTCCCGAGGAATGATTACTATAACTCAAAGGATGGAGAACCTCTAAGCATTTATAGCATAGCATGAAAACAAAACCACATAGGACAGTCAAATAGACAGACATACCAACAAGTCTTCCAAACAAAGGATGTGATAACTTAGCATATGTTTAAGCATCAAGTGCTAAATAAGAATAGTAGTACAATAATGAACTCTATTCATGGGCAACTTATAATGGGTTTTAGCCTTTATGTGAAGTATGGAGTGGAAGAGCAGTGTAGGTGACAGACAGCACATCAACCGTCATATTTCACACTGCCAACACACATGTGCATGTGGGTTCTAGTTCTGTGACATCAAAGTCTTGGCTCCTCGGGTCCCCACATAGTCAAGAATAGTGTTATCCTACCACAAGGCTACTATCAAGGTGAAACAAAATAGATGGGATATGTAAATCAACTGATACAGTTTGCATCACATGATAAGGCCAAAGAAAATCACAAAGTTTACAGATTTACTATGAACCTTGTTCAGAAAAATATGTATCTGAGGTGTCCATAGTACAGGCCATCTTGACAAAAAATGGTATACATATACAAATTCATAAAGCCTTAGGTAAATACTGTCTGTTCTATGTGTATAAATGTTTGCACACATATGTGTGTAAATACAGCATTAGGTACTTAAATAACAGTGTAGACACACACTACTACACTTTAGACTTTACATTTTGCATAAAGTAAGAGTAACTTAAAAAATAATATTTAAGTTCTTGGCAGGTGGAATTGTGTGTCTTTACACATTATACAATGTAGAAACAAGACCACAAAGCATCGAAACTATTAGAGCCAGAGGTTCAGAGACATTTCCAAATGAAAAACCCGTTAAACGAAAGGTTCCTGTCAAAAAATAATTATCTGACTTTCTTCAAAGGGACTAAGTTCCTCTTGGTATGGAAGATGCACTTTCTAGAAAGAAATAAGATCTTGGAGTAGTGGCTTCCTATATATATATAGAATAAGGTGCCAGCTGTTGGCATTTACCTAGTAGACAGGTTTGCAACAAGTAATCACAGTAGTGACATCAATAATGACAATGCATATTTGCTGAGCACCTGTTACACCTAAGAATGCTCCTGAAAGCTCTAGTGTGAGAACAAAGCCTCCACTGACAGAGCCCACATCAGACATAAATGGATCTGAGCTTCCCCCTCCCTTGATGGCTCTGCAATGGCAGATATTCTACAGGGCAGGAGAGAGAGCAAAATGCACAGTGAAGGTGTGGTCCAGAGAGAGAAAGTTCAGCTTTTGCTGGGAGGAAGCTGAGCAATGCCTGGAGAGACCTTAAAATACCCAAAAAGAACCCTCACAGCAGGGAGAAAGACACTGTTAGGTTTTGCCTTGGGGAAGATGACATTTTGGTGATGTCCTTAAGAAGCCTGTCAAGCTGCATGAAGGGAAGTGGACATGATTATCTCCCATCTTGTTTCCCAGTCACAGCTGAGTCTTCTGTGGTGATTCGCTTCTTCCTCCTTCAGTGGGAGCACCTCTTACTGCATGGGGAATGAGTGGATTTGGCTCAGCATTCTAGTCTCTACCTCTCTCCTTAATTCCAAGAGTGGACCTGAAGTCAATTTACCACAATCCTCTTATATGGAGGAGTATACAAGTTTTCTTTAAGTATATGCTTATCCTTATCACCCTTCTAGTTTTTGGAATAGTTTGGAGGTCTTTACAATACCCTACTCTACCTACAGTTGGCAAATCAGAACCAAGAAAGATTGGTTCAGGGATCATGGATGTTCCAAGGTTCCCTGGTAGAGAAAACTAGGGCTTGATGAAAAGATGAGCTCTTTCCACAGGAGTGGCTAAGCTGGATAAAAGTCAACACAGTACAATACAGAATTGAGAGGTAAAATCTGCATGTAAATACATTGACCCAGTTAAGGAGAGTGACTGTGGCTAGGCCTGTTTCAGAGAAATATATGGAGGGGGATCCTGAGACACCATTTTGCAAATCAGTGAAAGTAAAGCCTGGATTGTTTTGGAGATCCCAAGATGTTGGGCATGCCATGAGATATTTGCCAAGGAGAGCTGCAGACAGGGAGTAGAACCATCCTCCAAAAGAGAAGCATATTTCAGTCAGAATACTAAATGGGCTTGACCATCTAAGCCTTATAATTTCAGACATGGAACCAAGGGATTTGAAGTTTGCCTTATTGGATTTTGGTCTCATTTTGCTTCAGCAATACCCCCTTATAAACTTTTCCTCCTTTTTGTAATGGTAACATGTATTCTGGGCCACTCTCTGTTGATGTAGCAATTTGCTTTTTGAATTAATAGGGGGTTTACAATTAAACTATTGTCTTGGGCCCCAGAAGAAATTTTAGACTTTGAATTTTTAAAGCAGTGTTGAGACTAAAAGACTATGTAGACTTTTGAAGTTGGACTAAATGTATTTTACATTATAATATGACCATGAGACAATAGGGGTTAGAAGGTTGTTGAGGGAAAGAGAATGGCACTCAGAGGCTCATACATTTAAATATTTAGTTCCAAATTTGTGGCACTATTTGAGAAGGACTAGGAAGTGTGGCTTGTTAGAGGAGGTGTGTCACTAGGGTCAGGCTTTGAGGTTTCAAAAGATACTTTCAGGTCTCTTTAGAGAAAGAAGCCTCTCTATATGAGATCTGAGCTCTCAACTGCTTCTCCAGCTGTGTATACCTGTGCTTTTTCTGTTACCAAGGATGCTAACCTGTTGAAACTGTAAGTCCAATTAAGTGCTGTCTTTTATAAGTTGCCTTGACTGTGATGTTTTATCACAACAATAGAAAAATAATTAATATATATTATTATGTATATTAAACTTCTCTCCTGCCTGCAACAAGCCCATCCATATTTGACTCCTAAATACTCTATTTCTTCTCAGTACATTTTTCTAGATGGATTTTTTTTTCTGTCCATTTTGGTAAATTATAGTCTTCCCTAAATTTCCACCTAAACACCCATTCTTATGCGAAATGGTGAGCTTGGCTGATGCCTGCTTGGCATATGACCATCTCATATTCTTACCTGTGGGCATTCTCTATGTGTCTACTTGAACAAACAACCTCAGAAAGTAAGACCATATGTCATGTTCTCCATAAACACAGTACTTGTATTAGAACATACAATATGAGGAAATTTTTCTAAAATTCTCTAGGATTTACATTTCTTGTCTGCAAATCATTAACTGGTTTTCTGCTTGGTTTGGTAATGTGGTGACTGTAGAGACCAGATCTCTAGTCTTAATAACATGCTTTGAGAGTATTTCTTTCTCACTATTATTTCTAGGAGAAAGGAACCTATAGTTAGTTACTTCCTAGCACACACACTCTCATTTGTGATTCAGATCCATGCTAGAGTTGTGGAATTATCATGGCTATAATATTTCATGTTCATGGGATTTAAAAGTCTTAGGATATGGTTGTTTATTCTTTGGTTGAGGATCTATTTTGCATCAAGAACAGAGTGCTAAACAAAATGTAGGCACTGTTTCTAACTTCACAGTGTTTAATAAAAGGAACGAATTAAACACAACTAATAATATAAACTAACTTTTAAATATTCTCTGTGCAAACTTCTAATGACAGAGAGATCTGTGGTACATTTATAAGACAGACCTGACTTCCCTAAGGGAGTATAAAATCAAAATGCTTTATTATTTCTTCAACTGATCAAAAATTCTCCTCATTTACAAGTGCAAATATGAACAAAATTATATACTCAAAAGTAAACTTATGAAAAAATTATTATAGAAAATGCTGTCCCGATTGGATCTAAGTTTGTAGCTGGACATATTTTAAGTCTTCTCTGGGTTGCTATTTCCTCATCTGCAAAAGAAATGGAGTTATCCTAATAACCAATTTTATCCAGTTGATCGTCTCCCACCATGCAGCTCAAAGAAAGTTGGCTCCCAACTCTCCATTCCAGTGATGGTGAAGACCCCGTTCTATTCTTCATAGTAATTCTGTATCTCTACCTTGGAATCCAACAACCATTACTCATATACCACCAGGAGGCTCCTGGCCAAGGTTAATTCTTTCTTAAAAAGGAATATAAGAAAGGAGTATTTGAACAGCTCCCTCTGCACAACGTGGTCCAGTCCATTGCAGCCATCTTGGTACTAATCTATGCAGGGAATCAATGATTTAGTACCGAAATGCCAATTCCAAAGGACACTGTACTTAGGGTCCCGCTTCCACTAGAAGCCACATATGAGAAATAGCCATATGTAAGTTACTTTGCAGCAGAAGCATCCTGATACTTTGACAGACCAAGAGTATGCCCTTTCGGTTTTAACTCGTCTGTTACTATCAGTTCATGAGCTGTATTTAGAAAAAGCATGAACCATGTAATGTAATCAGTTGCTTAATCTTAGGAATTTGGATTACTATTTGTCAGGTGATCCAATGAATTCATTAATTCCCAACTCTTTTACAGACAACGTGCATCTAAAAATCGAATCCCATGATAAATTATACATGTAAATTCTATGTAATTATATGAGCCTTATCTCTTTTTATACCTAACACTGGTCATATTTAAATTGGGCATAAATTATTAAGGCATGAATAAGACCCCTATATTACTAAAAAACTCTGTTGTATAATGTTATTTTGAAACTGTAATATAGTTGTTACACTTGAGGAAATAATATACTTCTCCCAAGCAAATCTATACCATTCTTTAGACAGTTTTTCTGAGTTGTACTTTCATCAGTGATCAAACATGGCAGAATCCACAGCCCCTGTTGCTTATCAACTTAGGCCAAAGAACAATCTGTTGATCTATACTTTGACTGCTTCTTGTACCTAAGGTAATATAAATCTGGTTTCCATGAAAACGCCAGCTTTCCTCCCAAGTCACTTCTTTAATTGTATTTTCAGTCTAATGAAATAAATAATGATTTATTTGTTTTCTCCCTTTATACAATATCTAAAATCATTAGGGATACAAATCAGCTTACCCCAGGATAATCAGGTACTTTAACTCAATTAAGCATAAATCCAAATTCCCTAAGGAAAAACACTGAATTAATTAATTTTATATTGCACAGCTTTTTGCTGCAATACATGTTGCTGTTGCTGTTTTACTAATGGATGATTATAAAACCTTCTCAGGTTAGCTTATTTTCTCCCAGTGAATTGTCAGGTAAGAGGTTGAATGAAACTGTCAGTGTGGTCCTCAGTAGTAAGGTGTGAGTCAAACTGAGAATGTTTAGTCTATAGTTCAATAGCAACTTTTTATAGCTAGCAATTAATCAAAATGAAATTATCTATATAATACCTACAAAAACATGTGCATTAAGTTCCTTTAAGTATGAGACATGAAAATTAGAGTATTTTGGATGTAGACAAAATGAAAAAAACAGCTAAACTTTTCTGAAGGTATATGTTAGGATATATAAACTCGAAAATCAAAATAAATACTCACAAAATAGCATAATTCTTGCTTTAATGACAGAATTTTATTGAATGATTTATTCAAATGCAAACATAAAAATGGAGGGTGGCATCAGAAAAGAATAAATAAAGATATTTTTTTAAAAATCCCCAAATAGTAATATCTTAGATTTACTGTACATAAAACACAATATGATCTAGTCAATTTTGTATGCAACTGTCACTCATGTTAAGATACTAAAGGGCATGTGTGTATGAATATGATCTAAATGAAATGTACAAATTCTCAAGGAATTAATAAAAATAATAATTGTACAGCTTATGAGGTAAGGCAGTGATTCTTAATCTTCCTAATGCTGTGATCTATTAATACAGTTCCTCATGTTGTGGAACCATAAACCTTTAAATTATTTTTGTTGCTACTTCATAACTGTAATTTTGCTACTGTTATCAATCTGATATGCAGAAAATCCGATATGTGACCCTCCAAAGGTGGCATGACGCACAGGTTGAGAACCACTGAACTAAACAGTCAGCTCAATCCATTAGATTGTGGCATGTGAAGGCATTTCAGAAACACAGCACAATGTTCCTTCTGAGTTTCTTTCATTTGTACACAGAAGCAATATGTGACTATTGGTATCACAGATTCCTTTTAAGAAAAAAAAAACTTCAAATCTCTTCTTCATAATAATATGAAATCTTCCATCCCTTTGACATGATACATTTTGCATTTATAAAGATTAAAGGGATGCAAAACTCTAACGTCTTTCCATGCCAATATGAATGTCTATGTTCTGGCCACCTCTGCCTTGTGATGTCAGTGAGCAGAGGCAGTGGTTGGAGTGCTTCAAAGTGAACACGAAGTTCAATACAGCAGACAGAATCCCGACTAACTCGACTTCTCTGTGTCTCAATAATCAGATCCAGAAAGGAGAATTTGCACATAATTGGCTTAGAGATGAATGAAATATGTAACACCTAACTCAGAGGTTAAATAAAATTCTTTGATCTCAAAATCATACAGGGTACCTTGTAGCAAAAAGAGAGGTCTGTTTGGAGGAAAATGAAAAAAAAATAATTCTCTTACCCATTACAAATTCAAGTAGGGAAAGGAAACTTGGTAATCTAACAAAATCAGTTTTATGTTATAAAACAGTTGCTATAGAACTCCAGAACACTAAATTCACAAGGAACTAAAGTGTTCATAACCAGAACCAAACTCCTCTCTCTCCTCTCCTCTCCTCTCCTCTCCTCTCCTCTCCTCTCCTCTCCTCTCCTCTCCTCTCCTCTCCTCTCCTCTCCTCTCCTCTCCTCTCCCCTCCCCTCCCCTCCCCTCCCCT